>NC_044199.1:1579391-1879391 GCF_900880675.1 Sparus aurata
CTCTGCACTCGGGTATATTTTTGTTTTTTAATCACAACTTGAAGTCCGGAGACGTTCTCAGGGCAGCTTCGGTGGAGATTGAGTGCAGAAAACTGTTTTAAATAATCGTCCGGAAATGTCAAGTCTTGCGTGGAGATGAGAAGTGATTCTGACTGCGTTCACAGCAGCGCACACTCATACGGGGAGAGAAACGCGATAGATGAGAGCGCAGCATCGCCGAAGATGTTGTGAGTAAGCAGCGTGACTCCAACCGTTTTCTCGAAAGTGTTATCTGTTATCACCCTCTCTCTCCACCTACATGCTGAATAAGCTGGTGCCAGTTCAGGCCGTTTCTCTGAAGAAGCACTTTGAGGTAAAAGTAGAAACACTTAACATCGCAGAGAGAACAGCATGAAGCTCTTTGCATGCATGTTGGATGGTGAACTTTGTGCTTTTAGCAAAAAGTATCTGTAAAAAACAAACTGATTATAGGAAAAAACATAAAGTAACACGTGTTCTGAAAGGCTTCTGTGTGTGGGATGTAATGAGCGTTTGCATCAGAGTGAAGTTCAGAGTTGTGGTCTCCTGGGGCTTTAACCTGTGCGTGGTGAACTTCACTCAACACTAGTTAAAATCTGTGTTTACTGTCGCTGTAACTTCTGGGATAGAGTCTGCAGACGTGACGAAACACATAGTAGACCCGCCAACCTTTAAGCATGACTTCGTCCGTGCACGTTGAGCCTGAGTAAACAGAATACATTAGCATTTGGTGGTTGCTGAACGATGAAGACAACAACTCCCACAATCCCACACTACTAGACCCCTAGAAGCAGAACTGACAGACTCTGTGGGGCCTCAGACTCGAGACATTTACCTGAAAATCAACTTGAGCTTTCTTTAATATTGTTTTTTTCTGTTGAACAACGTGTGACATGACCCAAACTGTCTGAACACAACCTGAACCCCACTAACATGACATGACACAGCACAGGTCACTTATATTTCACATAAAGAAAGACTTGACTGATGTGAACTTGTATCCACGGAAGCTTCTCCTGCAAACGAAATCCACCTACGGATATAAAAACAGTAACCCGCAGCTGAAGTCTGTGACGAGGCAGAGTCAAATCGTTTCAGGTGCTTATAACACGACAGGATGTAACACCATTTATACACACGCTCTTAGTTTCAAGCTTGTTTCTTGTTCAGTTCCTGCGATGAATCGTGTCTCGCACTGCAAATCAACAACCGTGTTAATGTGCTAATTATTATAAAAATGAAAACTGATCTTTAAGTTCTGATGAAACTGTCAGAGTTCTCAGTCTGGTTTAAGAAAACATGTAGTTAGTTTGTTCTTGATTCTTCTCTTCTTGTTGTATGCAGAACATTATGTTTATGTGCAGGTTGACACCCTAATTACTATATATACTAAATACTATAAATACTAAATACAACCACGATGACGCTTTTCTCTTCACTCTCTCTTTGTCAGGGAGATGAGGACAGCTTCATCCTCAAGTCGTGCACCAGGAGGAAGACCGATTCGATCGAGAAGAGGTTTTGTTTCGATGTGGAGGCGGTGGACCGGTCAGTGTTTATACCATGTTGTACTTTATCTCACGTTATCTTAATTCAGGGCTCAAACTGTGTCGTCTGTTCGCCCTTAATCAGTGTAAAGCAGCAGCCGTGTGCTCCTGTGTCCATGTTTAAATCATCTTATCACATTTATGGCAGAATACTGTTGAATTCTGGGGAATGTTTGGTCTCCAAATATATATATAGATAGTGTAATTACAGCTAACAGCCACATGGGGGGGTGGTTGGACCTGAGGATGGGACATCATGGCTGTGTGTCCCCACAGGCTCTCCCCTGCTGTGGCGCTTCACTCCTCCTTCTCTTCCCTCCTCCATCCTCCTCTTCCCTCCCTTTGCACTCCTTCTCAACTTCAGCCTTCCCCCATCCAGTCAGCTCACCTTGGCATCATCTCCTCCTCTTGTTTCTCGTTCCCCCATTGTGCCTTTATTTATATTCCTGGTGTGGGTGTGCATCTGGCCCTGTTTGTTTGTCTCTGAAGTGGTTGAAGGGAATGCAGGAGCAAGCGCAGACATTTCCTCCGAGGGTCTGCTCACACACACATGTAGTGATGTTGCTGCATAAATACATGAGATGAGGTCAATTTAGTGAGCGCTTGTGTGGCGTTGTGTGTGTATCTACTCATGTAAACAATGTGGACATGCATACTGTACATGAGTGTGTTTGAATGGGTGTGATGCATGCTGGGTAGTGTGTAGATCAGCGTGTGTGTGTGTGTGCCGGGGAGGAGGGCAGTTGAAGGTGAGAGAATGTGAGAGAGGACAGATTGTGTGTGTGTGTGTGTGTGTGTGTGTGTGTGTGTGTGTGTGTGTGTGCCGGGGAGGAGGGCAGTTGAAGGTGAGAGAGTGTGAGAGAGGACAGATTGTGTGTGTGTGTGTGTGTGTGTGTGTGTGTGTGAAGGTTGTCCAGTGGTGAAGGATGTAGTTGGATCAAGTAAAAGTAACACCACACTGTAGAAAATACTGCGTTACAAGTTACATTCCTTCTAAAGTGCTACATAAAATTACCATCAGTATCCAAAGTAAAAGTACTCAGTGCAGCAGAATGTCCCCGGTGTCGACTAATGACAATTTAATTATGGATTAATCTCCATACATCAACACTTTAAAGAGTAATTCTGGAATAACTGATAAAGCATTTTGCATCCAAAAAACCAGGCGGGTAAAAATGATATTTTGAACTAAAGATGTCAGAGTTGTCGAGTTTTATCTGGATATTAATGAACATAAATAAATGAATAATTAAATAAATAAATAATTAATTATACCTACTGGGCCTATATTTAGATATTATGGTTTTATACAGTGTTTACATTAAATCTGAAGACATTTATCATGATTTAACATTAAACCCACAAAATAAAGGAGAATCTCAAAAGGCAGGATTTAGTCTGATTTAATCTGCAGATGTATTTTCAGTTACAGGAAAAATAAATGAGAATATGTTTTTAAATGTAGATTAAACACCTGATCTCTACATTTCTGAGAATAAAAGGATTCAGCAGTTACTCTGGAGTTCATCTCTTCTTCCTTCTGCGTCTCTTATGAATCCAAATCTCAACATGACAACGAGATGCAAAGATAATAATCAAGAAGAATTGTGGAGAAGACACTTTTGGGTCCACCACTTGGTGTTTGGGACATTGAACTTCATCTTAAATTGTTGAAGATGACTTTCAGGTTCATGTCCATAGTAGTAGGTTGTAGACAACTAATCATTTAATCTCTGATTTCATCTACAGTGGATTAGTTTAATCCAGAGCAGTGCGTCACGTTTTATAATCAAACTCTTAATTACCATATTTGACTGAATGTTCTTTGTCGTACTTGGACAGTTTTCAGGCTAAATTCTTTCTTTTTATACCATCCATCTCTAAAAACTGTTGATACAGAAGTCACACTTCTAAATGAAAAAATGCTTTGTGAGTGTTATTTTTTAATGAAGGAGGAATTTTTGCTTTTTTAATGGACAAATATCGAAATCGTTTACATGCTTGTGCTCTTATCTTTGGGTGTGTTTGGCATTTAACGGACGATGTTCGCCACTGATCTTGATATTTGATAAGCTAATGTGCCTCGTGTGTGTGTGTGTGTGTGTGTGTGTGTGTGTGTGTGTGAAGGTCGGGAGTGATCACCATGCAGGCTCTGTCTGAAGAGGACCGCAGGTTGTGGATGGAGGCCATGGATGGGAGAGAACCGGTACGTTACCACGGTTACCAGTTTGTTCTTATGTGTGAGAGATAGAATGAGAGCGACGATGTGTCGGCTTATAACAAACCGGAGCTCCGACATTAAAACGGCTGCTCTGACTTCAGCAGCTGGAGTCTCAGGGTGAGTCTGAAGGGAACACACGTGGATCCTTCAGTGCCAAATATGAATGTTTTTCATTACCTTTTTTTTTTTTTTAATCACTAAATTGAAGGTAACAGTTGCAGTCGAGATTTATAATGTAAAAAGTAAGTTCACACAGAAGTAATTGCAAAAAATTAAACATTTACTAAATTCATTCCACGTCATTAACATTTCTGACTGTGAATAAGAACGAGATTCAACCAGAAGTGACGCTCAGACGTTGCTTGAACATTCAGAGACGGGTTACCACCGTGTGTGATAACAGTTCTGCTCCTGAGGACCGGTTATGTTGACTGAAAGCAAGATAGACCACTCGGTGTGCAAGCGTCACTTTCTGCAGATAGTTAGTAGGATGCCAGCGTTCTGTTGAAATTCATGCTGGAAAAATCTAAAAATGAAGGAATGTGAGCGGGTTAGAGGGGAACATCAGTGTGTGGTGGAGCTGCTCCATGGACGAAACAACCGTCCCATCACCAGAAGAAAACAAATCGTTGGTAGCAAGGCTGAGATGTTTGAGCTGACAAACGGTGTGCAATCATGTCCCTGATATCATGTTGACTGGCAGCCAGGCTCAACACTTTCTTTAAGCCTCCTTAATATGCAGCTTTTTTTTCACCCCGAGGCTGGAGGAGTATGTCAGCGCTGCTTTCAACACTCTGACTACTATTTAGTCACGTTCATGTCCAAACACCTCCCTCATCCTCGTGTCTACATTCAATCGTGCAAAGGTAATCACGTTCATAAAGCCGAGGCAGGCTCCAACAAGCAGCTGCTGAGCTCAGGCGAAATAAAACGAGAAATGTCGACGTTCGTGTTTGACCGGAGCTCGTCCTTCCTTTGTTGATGCTGTTAGACTTCCTTCTTCTGAGGCTGTTACTGTTCCTCCACCTCTGATCCAACCACACCGGGTCAGAGGTCAAACACACACAGTCGCAGATGGACTTACATTTATTTTCTGTGTGAGTCAGATTATTGTTATATTAATGTAGAAAAACAACATCAGGTCCATATTCATGCAGTAAACACGTTTATGTGTTAAATTAAACTCAGGCTTGAAAGTTTAGACACATAAACAAAATGTTCTCATCGTCGCCGTGGAGACCGAACATTAGGACGCATGCAGATCAACATTTAATGAGCTATTTTAAAGAAAAAACAGGTTATATGTTGATTATAAAGGTACAGAACAAATATATCCTGCCATTATTAGACTTTTAAAGTTTTAAATCATGTTCTAGCTGAAGGAGTTCTGTTGTTTGATCTGCAGGTCTACAATCTGAACAAAGACAACCAGGCTGAAGGCAGTAAGTACTTTTAATTGGTATCAATTATCTGTTTGTTAAGGTTACTTTATTATTTATCTTTATCATCTGACGTTCTGTATCAGCAGGGTTAATGTTGGATTGAATGATTATTATATAAATGTCTTATTTTTTAAATTCAGTTTCATTTCTAATGTTCTGTCGCTGATGTCAACTAGATTTTAATCTCACTTTAGGATTCGAAGCCAATTTAAAAGCCTTTTATTTCTGACACTTGTCTGATTGGACTGTGACGGCTCACACTCGCTCTGTTCCTCTCCATCAGTGGCCCAGCTGGACGTGACCGGGTTCAACGTGATGAAGAAATTCATCTACGCTGTGGAGACTCGAGGTAACGTGTCAGATCAGACTCAAGTTTAATTTAACACTGAGGCTGCACGATATTAACGCAGGTATTATTCTCCCAAACGATTAATATTGGTCTTTTCTGCAGGAATCCCTTCTTCCTCTTCCTCTTCCTCTTCCTCTTCCTGTTCGTCTTGTTGTTGTTGTTGTTGTTGTTGTTGATCTTCTTCTTTTTCTCCTTCTCCTGGAATATCAAACTGGTGTTGGTTTATTCTTTTAAGAATGGCTTTCATCTATTTTTCTAGCTGCCTTTTAAATTCAGCCATCACATCATCTGTAAGAGTTTAATTGACTGGCAGCTTTGAATGGTGCCAGCTGTCTTCTTTTTTAGGACGGTTTCTAAGTGGATGAATTAACATTTGAATACTCTTGCTGATGTATTCTACCTTTATCTTCGGTCATGCCATGTGCAGCAGGTGTACAGTAATAACTCTGATGTTTCACTGGTTTCAGGAGGTAACCTCTCTTCTCTTCTCCTCTTCCCTCCCTCCTCCAGGTATTGATGAGCAGGGCTTGTACAGAATCGTCGGCGTCAGCTCCAGAGTCCAAAAGCTGCTGAGCCTCGCCATGGGTAAACACAGAAACACACATATTCTGTCAAAACTGAAAAAAACCAACACATTTTCTCATCTTTTCTTTTGTAATGTTGATATTTGTCTCCATCAGATCCGAAGACGTGTGCTGACGTGGAGCTGGAGAACTCAGAGTGGGAGATTAAGACTATCACAAGTGCTATCAAGCACTATCTCAGGTGTGTGACACGGCTTCTTACTGCACATACAAGTCATGGAAATAGACTCTAGTGAAACCGCTGCACAGAGTTCTACTGAGAAGCTAGTTTTAGTATTTAAAGATTGAGGAAAGTGTTTGAACCTCGAAGAGCCTTTCAGGACTCTGTTATTCCTCTCATTCTGAAATTACAGCACTTTTCTGCTCTTTTCATTCAGTGCTGGAAAAAATACATATTGCTGCTTTCAGCCTCTTGTAAGAGCCACGTCTCTGGTCCGGATCCATCTCAGTAAATACTTAATATCCCTGTTTATTCATGCAGCATTTGCTGTATCTGCTTAGGCCTGTTTTATGTATTTTTAAACCTTTATTTACCCACAGAGGGTTTGATCACAGCGCAGATGATCTTTTGCATTTCATAGTCACACAGTCACACACAATCACACATGAGCTTAATGATTTCCTCAAGAGCGTCACGATCGCGGTAACGAGGGAGGGATTTAGACTACGGGAGGCCAGTAATAGGCGACTAAGTGAAAGGAAGGATGCATGATGGGAGAGGTGAGAGGTGTTCCAGCTGTGCTCAGTCTGCTGTACCTGAATCACAACGCACAGACGTTTCCCTCCACATACACACAGCTGCACTTCACCGACAGCTTCAGAGAGAAGAGCTGCAGTTCACATTGACACACATCCACAGCATCCGCTCAGGCCTCGTTGAGAAGCAGCAGGAGACATTACGCTCCTCAGGCAGCCGTGATTAAACTGATGTCCAGGTGTGCAAACAGGCGTGGCGGAGGGAAAAAAAAGACATCATTCAGAACGATTCACACGTATTGATTTGTGCAGAGCAGCCGACCCTGAAGTCCTGTTACATTTTACAATCTGACGTCTCCATCTTCTGTCCGCAGAATGCTGCCTGCGCCTCTCATGACGTACCAGTACCAGAGGAGCTTCATCAAAGCTGCCAGTGAGTGTTTCACTTTCATGTGTCTTATTTATCTGCTTTTTTTTTTTATCCCTCTGGACGAGGAATCATCAGAGGACCTCGGTGAATTTCCACCGCAGGGACCAGGGGCTAAATTAAGTTTCAGCGACAGTATTTTACAGCCCGAGGAGTCCCTGCTCTGGGGGTTGAGCTTCCCGAGAGTCTGGGAACGTTGGGACTTGGAGCGCTGATCAGTTTTGATTCTGCCCCTCAAACACGAGTTCACTCTGCATAGAACATAATAGACTCCAAGGCTGTTTGAGGTGTCTTATATAAAAACTCTGTAAAGAACTATTCTTTGACAGCCTTGGATTCACAAAACAAACCGTGCTAAATAAAGAACCGAAGTGTTTGCTGTGCCGAGCAGGAGAATCTATACGTAACCTTCGGCTTGTTATTGCTTCAAGCTGAAATCCTGTGAGTCGTGTCCTGCTGATACGTAGTTTATGAATGTATACTTCAGATAAAGACTCATTTTTCTCTTTTTCTTCTCCTAATCAATGCTGTGTTGAGAGATTTCTTTAGCATTCCGCATCAGTTTAATGTGGACAATGAGATCGTCCTCATGTGAATGAGGTCAGGACATGCACGGAACAAATGAACGGTTCAGCGACCGAGACACCAGGACGCCCCACTGGGCCGGCAGCCTGGTGGCCCTGGTAGCCGAGCCCCCGACTGTACCACTTTATGTTGTGTGTGTGTGTGTGTGTGTGTGTGTGTGTGTGTGTGTGTGTGTGTGTGTGTGTGTAGTGAGTCAGTGTTAGGCTGATGTTAGATATGATGAAATATTGCATAATCTGCCTCCCTGTGTGATATTTCTCAACGTATCGATCAGGCTGTTATGTCATCTCCTGTGCTTTTATTTTGAAAAGCAAATGCACACAGAACGGTGGAGGCAGGGGAGTCGATGCGTGTGGGTGTTTGGGAGGTTACTTCAGGTGAATCGGCCTCGTTTAGCAGCGTGCACGCAGCGTTTCTGAGCGCGCCTCCTCTTCCCGTTGGGCAATATTTTGGGTTTTGGCGAGTCGAGTCGGGATTTGCGTCATGGCAACAACACAAATTTGCGGTCTCAACTCAAGAGTGCAACCCAGTGCAGTTTGAGCGACACTTATATTGTCTATTGCAAGAGATAGATTGATAGATAGATCCTTCTCGTGTGGCTCCAAGGCAACAAAATAAACTTTTGTCAACACCGACTGATTTAGATCATCAAATAAGAGACTCTGCATGAGGATTCAACACTCTTCCATTCTCTCTGGCTTAGTTTTGATCCACTATATTTATGTTAGGGTTGCTTTTACCGTCTGGATCATTTCTCTGTTGCTACTGTATCAGATTTCCCAGATTATTTTGGAAAAGTGGGCTCGTCCCAGCAGGCCCAGGTGCAGCCCAGTCCGGTCCAGTCTGCTGTGCTGTATTACAGGATGTGTGAGTGACCTGTTCTCTTTGTTTGTCTGTAGTTAACTCCTCTAGAAAGCTGAGCTGACAGGGGAAGGAACTGCAGGAAATGACCGTGTGTCTCTGGCAACGCCACCAGGAAATGGCTCCATAGTGAGGCCAACTGGAAGGTGGATGAGAAAGTGTGTTGGAGTGTGTGTTTGGAGAGAGGAGTCGAGCGTGGCGCTGGAGCGTGCCAGGGTAGCTGGTTTGATACCAACTTCGACCACCCGTGCTATAACTCATGAATTCACGGTTTTGTAATAATCGTAAAACAAAATGCGCGCTTGCCAACTGTTTGTGTAAGATTACAGATTTATATCTGTTCTGTTCGTGCCCTTCATCAGCTGCTGTTTCTGTGTGTGTCTGAATTTGCATATCATTAATTTTTGCGAGAGTGCGCTTTTGTGTTTTTTCCATTGCAATAATCTTACGGATGCAGCGGGGTGTTCTGAGGACAGCGTCCTGAGATGAACTCTCTCTTTCGGCTCTGCCCTCTCTCCTCCTCTCTTTCACTCCCGGGCTCCTCCCACCTCACTGCTCGCAGACCTCATCTTCTCCCTCCTCTTTTAGTCTCATCTCGGATTACTCTCTCCCATCCCATGCTACTCTGGTGTGAGATATCTGGTTTAAGTGGAGGGCTTAGTGTTATTCAGCAGCTGCAAAGTTTTCCATTTACACCTGATGGGTGCGGTGCATCGGGTCAGGATGAATGATTTCATTTTGAAATAACGCTCAGCTGTCCTGATGAAGACAGACTGCCTCAACGGTCACTGCAATCATTTAGTGTATTAGATTCTTCTCATGTGGCTCCTACACAACATTATAAAGTTTCCTGACCATTTACTGGTTTATGCAAAGAAATAGAGACTTTAAGGCAGAGGAGGAGGAGGAGGAGGAGAAGAAGGGGTGAGGGTAGAAAACCACCTGGATTTCAGATACCTGCCTGCCTCAGGCTTGTACCAGCAAGCAAGCACACATGCAGTAATTACCCTGTCTCCAGTTATTAGGCTGCGCTTGCACTATTTCTTTCTCGTTAATTCATCAGTTTTCTGCTCATACTTCACTCTTGGTTCTCTCTTTGTCTTGCTATATCTTGCTTTGTGTACGTTTCTGACATGATCACGTCAAGTGCATGAAAACCTTCAGCTGTCTCCTCGGCCCTGCAAGGTGAAGGCTCTAAATATCACGACTGAACAAGTTTTAACTCTCATCATCACTATAATTCTTGCTTTATATCCTCGTACATAAAAGAGATGAGAGCATGAGGGTGATACAGGGGTGAAAGATGATGAGCGTGAGTTGAATATAATGCTAATGCACAGTTTGACATTGAGAGTCTAACCTGCCTGCCACCGACTGTTAAAGATACTATGCGTCTTTTCAAAGAGCCAAGCAGACAGAGGCTCTTTTAAAAAAACAGCTTTGTGTTCCAAAACCAGAAACTATCCTTGTTTAACAAGCGTTGATACATATTTATTTCTCAAATGTAAAAGTTTTTCAAGCCTTTAATTCCTGATGCAGTGATCTGTGTGCTGTTTGTTCTGCAGGCAGCACAGTAATCAGATTGTTTGGCTGCAAATCAGTACAAATTACATAAGGGGGTTATTTGGCATTTTTGGATTTGGAGGTCAAACTGATTATTACATGGACGAACAAAAAGCAGTAAAGACTTCAGGTGAACAGGACAAACACCTGTGGGCTGTAATAAGTACAGCGTCTGGCAGCTTTCGTAACTTCTGAAACCAACAACATGGTCGAGCAACCTGGTTCATGCAGCGTCTCTCCTGAGCGTTGTGATCCGTTATCCCCGTTTGTATGATTCATCACCTCTTCTTTATGGCAGCAGGCTTTTCACCTGTGAGGACATTTTTAAACCACACGTTTGCATAGACACCTGGCTGCTCTGTGAACATGGTGTTACTGGAGGATGCCACTAGATGCCACATGTTAGCTTGTCGTCACGTTGTTGTATCTGCTGTTGCTGATGTGTTTCCTGATTCCTCACCCCGTCCCGTCCCTGCACTGGCGCTACACTGCTCCTACTGCGTTCATTTGTGCACTACTGATGCTTGAAACAGATGCAGGTTATGAGAATAAGCACTTATGCGTACCTGAACATGTCAAAAGCTACAGCCTTCATCATGTTCCAGCAGCACTTTGTACTCTACAGTTTCAAGCATACCCTGGATTTTAGCAAAGTAGTCCAGGTGCCCTGCTCAGGAGCAAGTTCCTCCAGGTGTCACCAGGCCAAGTGAGACCAGAAACTACTTCACAGGTGGTTTAGGTCTGACCAGGTTCTCCTATCCATTGCTTACCACCACAGGTAGATGGATGTTGACTCAACTGGATCTTTTTAAAGAAGCAGTGGTTCAAAAGCTTTCAGGTGTGTGAACTCGTTGCACTTCCTCTAAGAAGGAACTCCTCCTTGATTATATAATCTAAGTCTTTCACTACCTGTTCAAAGCCCATGACCTCGTGTCCCCGTTGGTATGTAGATCGACCGGTAATTCAAACGTTTCACCTGCATGCTTCGCTCTGTCGTCAGCTCGACAGTGTGAGGAGTAATGTTGGTGTAGAGTGACACACACTGTAGTGATCCACCTGTTGGTCTCACACTTCATCTTCATCTCATGTCTCCTCCTTTAATTTATTATGATGTTGTTTCCAGAAACATCTCACATCATCCTGGATATTCTTCGCTGACATGGATGTTGTGACGAACATGAACGTCTGAACTATAGTGGGAAATACAGTTGTTAATAATAAAGAATGCTCCGTGTGCATGTATGAATATAAGCAGTGTTATGTTGCTGGTGGTGTGATTGCAGCCTGCATCTAAAGCAGTCATCAGACACGATGTTTTCTGTTCTCCTACATAATAGTTCAGGCCGGTGATTGCCAGGCAGCTCGCAGCATGTCTTTCATTTTGACAAGAAGCAGGTTATGTAAAACAGGAGATTTATTAAGTGAGAGACAAACACCTGTTGTCTACTCCTTCCTCAGACACCTCCTCCTCCTCATCATTTCCCGTACACATTTTCTGACACTCCGTCCATTAGTTTTGATGCCTGTTATGAATGTGTCTTTGCATGCAAATCTTGCTGTCAGTAAACACATCACAGACCTTCTGGTTCACCTGCAGCTGCTCAAATTAGGTTTTGTTTTCTTTGGCTGATGCAAACTAAAGTATGATTTTTCGATCCTTTTCAGGCGAGCTGTGAATTAAACTCAGACTTTGTCCACATGTGGATATTTATCAAAACGTTTCCTACATGTTTTGGCATCCTGTGCAAACTAAACAACATTTTAGGTCAGAGGTGTTTTAAAACGCTTTCAAACTGCAGATTTTTTGGGAAATTATGACATCATCACCTTTATTTTTGATCATGCCCACTTATGTTTTGCGTAATGATGATAATAATGTCGCATGTGCTGCAACAACTGTAGACTACAGGTTGGTTTTACGTTTCGTTAGCACCAGTGTAAGTTAGCACCGCTGGGTCGGAACATTTTCCTCTGACGTATCATTCTGGGTGGGACGCTGTAATGCTTGGATAATTCTACTCTGCTGTTTTTAGGTAGGGAATGCTACAAATTATTGTCACTTTACCACTTCCAGATAGATAGACATGGACCTCATCACCACCTACTGGCTTGCATGCTTGTTCGAGTATTTGTAATTGTTTTCTGCTCTCAGGTGGAAAGAGTCAGTCGGATGGAACTTTCTGTCGTTTAGAAAAATATCGATGTACGTGTGGACAAGGCCTGAATCTATGTTTCTTCTCAGGATTTTAACAACATTAGTCGTCAAGAAACAGGTGATCGTTGGTAGATGAGAATGTCGGTATTGACTGATTTAATTGGCCACTTGAGGGAAGCAGAGCCAGCTGCAAACAAACTGTGTTTAACCGCCTCATGAAGGGAAAGATGAGGGGGGTCTCTGGATGATTGTGTGTGGGTTTGTCACTGCTATTAAAAGGCCAGTTGTTGATGTTGAAATATTGATGAGTGTGTGCAGCTTTAAAGATGATGTAAAGTTGTTTCTTGTGATTTCTGTGACAGGAAGTTGCAGCTTTTCGAATGTAGCCTCAAAAAACCTTTCAGCACTATCAGTCCAGTGAATCTGCAGTGAAATAGGGGATGCGTGACTGTATGTTCCATAGATTTCATCAGTCATGCTCCAGATGAATTAAGATCATGTGGTCTCGCATATTTGCAGCCAAAATGTGAAACACTCACTTTACATGTTCTTAACCGGACTTACAACAGTGATCTGGTCGCGAATGAAAACCGAAGAGTGCCCTGTAAAAAGTGTAGATGTTGTGTATTTGTATAGCTCTGTATATTCATGGCTGTGTGAATATACAGCTGCACACACTGCACAGGCTTCGAGATGTCAAGTATGAATAATGAATGATAAGAAAGTAGACCAGGTGGTGCTGCTGGAGTTAGTTAAGGATCAGCTGATGGTCAGCAGATGTGGCAATCTTCCTGAAGAAACGCACGCTTCCTTTTCCATAAGTGCGTGTGGACATGTTTGCTCTGCTGACTTTGATTGTAAAAGTATGTTCTCCTCCATACATAATCAAAAATCCTCTTACTTAAAGAGATGCACTATGCAGGTTTGATGAGGCGAGACGCAGATGTGTCCTCAGGGCTTTCTCAGAGCCTGGGCCTGTAAAGATGGCGGTATTTTAAGAAAATCATCCCTTTTTATATTTCAAGTACAAAAACAAAAGCGTCTCTGTGACTGGCGACGGCTCAGTGGGCAGCTTTTTTTGAGATTTAGTCGAGTTTAGTTTTTCTCTGATCAGCTGACTGCTTAACAAGCTAAATGTGTGGAGATAAGCTGCTGCTGATGCAACATTTTAGTAAATGTTTAATTTGAGGTTGACAAGTGGGTTTCCTGCTGTGTTGTGCAAACTCTGAAGACGCTAGAGTCACAAAACTGTTCCTCGAACACCTGAGGTCCTTACAGGTGATCCAAAATGTGAATGGTTTTTAATTCTGATGTCTTTAAAGTTTTGAACGTTCCCTAGAAGTTCCCTGGAGGTCATAGTTTTTGCATCCATCAAAAACGTCAAAAATCTTCCTTTTCTCCTTTTTAAAAAAAAATAACCCCTTCGACTTCTCAGAGAAACCTGAAGGTTCTCTGAAGATTGTTTTTTGTGAAATCCTTTGAGGACCTTGATCATCAACAAAGATCCTCATTGTTATTGTTGCTGAACCTTAAGAGAACGACTTTCCTCTAAAGATTGCTCACAATAATCTTCAAAAAATCATCCAAGGAACATCAAATATATCTCCATAAAACAACTAACCTGCTGTGAACATTCCCTAAAAGTTCCCTGAGGGTCACAACTTTCTAGAATGCTCCCTAAAGATTCTCCTACAAACTTGATGGTTACAGAAATATAACCTTCTGGGAACTTGAGGGAAACTTTCCCAGAAGTTTTTGGAAGATCCTTCACACACATTATGAACGTTGAATGGATGTTGTGTAAAAGTTATTATTGAAATAACCTTTAGAATCGAGCAGCACAGCTCACCTGCAGAGTGAAGCAGGTTTATGAGGAGTCACATGACCCGCTGCTGTCTGTAACGGTCATTACGTGTGTGTGTGTGTGTGTGTGTGTGTGTGTGTGTGTGTGTGTGTGTGTGTGTGTGTGTGTGTGTGTGTGTGTGTGTGTGTGTGGCTACATGAGCTACAGAACTCGAGTACTAACACAGTAGTGTGTTTATTCTCTTCTCGTCTAAAATTCAAAGCTGGCTGAAATTCAAAGGATTTAAAAAGTGTTGTGCTCGGTGTGGGATGAGTCGAGGCTGCTGTGATCAATGAGTCCTGTTGGCGTAATCGCTCGTGACTCAGCACTGCAGCCGCTGAGCAACAGTCCACACTCAGACCTCGCTGTGTGTGTGTGTGTGTGTGTGTGTGTGTGTGTGTGTGGGCGTCCCCTCAACTGATTTCTGCTGATGTGATATGGATTCCTCGCAGGTTCTTGACATTTTGTGTGAATTGTAATCCATTAAATCCAAGGATATTTATACACTTCTGTATATTTCGTGCGCTTTCAGTTGCTTGAACACCTCAATCCTGATGCATGACAACATTTGTCTTAAATAAGGATCATTTTTAGAACGCCTTTTATTCACTTGTCATGCCGACAGTTAAAGGAGAAGAGCCACAGACAGTTCGGCGTGGCACGGTACAACGACTGCAAACACACAATGAAATTAAAGTTTGTAGTTTCTTTCTGCTACAAAAACAAAGAACATATGTAGAAATATTTATATACATAAACATGTAAACAGCAGCAACAATATAGTGATGATAAAATGGTTTTCATCCATCCGATGTGGGAAATAATGTATGTTCCATCCACTTTGACTGTGTTTGAACGTCCAGCATCGATGACATAACGCGTCTCCTTGTCCTGCGCTGGCCTGTCGCGTTCAGCAGCGTGATCTGGGACTTTGTGGTGGAGCCGTTATCTTTAAATTGTTTCCCAAGTCTGTGTTTGCGACGAGATGACAGAAGTGTTTGTCAGTGCTCCTTACAGACGCTGGTCTACACAGAGCTGGCATCTACAGTACGTACTGAGCTCCAACACGCCAGACTGTGATGGAGAAAGTGTGTCACTCCTCCAACAAGTTGAAGATGGATGCCAGTTGAATTCAGCTTCTTTTACTCCTGGATAGAACAAACACATGTTCAATAGTGTTAAACTAAGAGAAAAGTGTGTGCTTCAGCATAATGTGTGTGAGCTGCTGGATACCACGACGGCCTGATGGAGAGCGACGAGTGAGAGTGTTTTCATGTGCATGCATCTGTTTGGAGGTATGTGTGGGTGAAGTGGACGTGCACATGCATGTTTATGTTACAGGCTTTTAAATGAGCGTGTGTGTGTGTGTGTGTTTGACTGGTTACATGTTCTTGTTGTTAGTGTTTGCTCTGCGTCTCTCTGCTTAATACATAATAAGTATGCTTTTAGTGGATTTCCTCTCTGTAGGCTTGTGTATAAGTGCTTGCAAATATTTGCTCTGTGTTCACTGTATATTTGAGTGTTTTGGTGTGTGTGTGTGTGTGTGTGTGTGTGTGTGTGTGTGTTTTAGCTTGTCAGCTCTGTTGGTTGGCGTCTCTGTGTGGGAGATGCTCCGCTGGTTGTGTATTGCCTGGCGCTGACAGGAAGGACCAGAGGGTTGATCTAGTGTGAGACTGCTGTCACCGCTCCATCGACTGACTCTGCAGCCGTGACTGATTATAGTTATTCATCAACAAAAAGTCTCTGTGCCTACCTGTCTGTCTCCCCTGCCTGTCCACCTGTTACTCAGCAGAACACAGTTTTATAAATTTGCAGCAGAGTGACTTAAACTGTCTTTTCGTGAGCGTCTGACTGCCTTTTTTGTCTTATTGTCTTGTCTTATAAAGAAATCATGAAGTGTGACACCTCACGCTGAGGTCTTTGTGTCTTTAACAGTCTGCTGCTCTTTCTGTCTCTGTCCAGAGTTGGACAATCCGGAGGCCAGGGTGACAGAGATCCATGCTCTGGTTCATCGGCTCCCTGAGAAGAACCGACAGATGCTGGAGCTGCTGATGAAACACCTGGGCAAGTAGGTGGAGAACATCACACACCTGGACCACTGCAGTCTTTTATTGTTAAGCTGCGTCAGACATTGTGCGCGGCGGATACAGAAACAGCATGGTGGTTAATTTTAGCAGTTTCTCTATTTCTGTGCCCACATCGCTGTGATTCTCCTCAGCTTGATTGTTGTTGTTGTTGTCCGTCCTCGAGGTGGATTAAGGCTCCGTGTAATCTCTTGACCGCATGATCAAGGCAGCATGTGCTGAAAATAGAAACCATGCAGCAGTCACCGGGCCAAAACTATTTCCCCACTCACCCACCGAAGCCATGGTTAGGTTAAAATAGGGCTACATTTTTACATAATCACCTTTTAACGGGACTTAAATTGCTTATATCTCAGTCTAAAGCAGGTATTAACTCCACGCTGAAATAAAGTCACGTGTCCTTTTTTCAACCTCAGCGTCTGTCGTGTCTTTTGACCTGCAAATCACCACATGAGTGCTGCAGGATAATAGGATGCTACTTACCCTTTGAACTGATTGGAACTCGACATTTTGCTCGAGGGCATTTCATCAGGGCAGATGCTGATGAGCACTCCGGATGATTAAGTTCAACAAATTGGCTGCAAGTCTCCTGCAAAGATCTAATTTTTTCATATGAAGTACATTCCCTGACAAGTGCCTCTCCATGTTTTTGTTTCTCCCCCCTTTGTGTTGTTCACCTGCTGAATAAAAACAACACAGACAAGATAATCTGTGAGTCAAACAGGCTGTCTGTCTGTAGTTTACATAACCACAAGCTGCTGCAGCCCCTAAGCAAAAAAGCAGGGCATGACTCTGTTGGCTTATGTACAGTTATTCCTCTAATGCAGCCTACTAGCATTGTGTTTTCACTCTAAACCCTCATCTAAGCCCTGTGGCTTTATTGGGATATTCTTCAGCAATAGCTGCATGATATAATGTGTGTCAAATGGGACATCGGCCATGTTTCAACAGCATGTAGGCGTGTGCGAACGCAGGTATTTCTGTGAGCATGCACATAATTACCTGAGCTTAGTGGATTACACCTGTCTTATAGGTCGAGTGGTTGAATGAACACCTCAGCTCTTTGTCTCGTTCAGTTCAGATCAGATCAGAAGGTTTATCGCATCAGTCAAAACAAGATTGCCTTAAAGGTTTTTCTGTCAGTCGTGAACAAACACTCAGCTGCCAGTTCACTCTGTGTACTCAGAGGAGATGAAGGCGGTCAGATACGACAGATACTCTTCAGTCACGGGGTGTGAGAACCAAAACAAGGAGCTGAAAGATGGTGACGTGATTCTCTCTCTGTCTCTCTGTCTGAACAGTGTGGCCAGCCACCACCAGCACAACCTGATGACCGTCGCCAACCTGGGCGTGGTCTTCGGCCCAACTCTGCTCCGCCCACAGGAGGAGACGGTTGCAGCCATCATGGACATCAAGTTTCAGAACATTGTAGTAGAGATCCTCATAGAGCATCATGAGAAGGTGTGTGTGTGTGTGTGTGTGTGTGTGTGTGTGTGTGTGTGTGTTCAAACAGTAGCATTCGTGGTTGAGGATTAAAGGAGTCCCGTGGCATTGTTAAGGGGATTGACTTTTGTGTAATTGCGCAATTAAAGCAGAAATTAACACACGTAATCATTTATATGTGAATGAGCACCTGACGCACATGTATTTAATCTACACACTTCAAAGCCACTTTCCCCTGCCGATCCAAGCAGCTTATTGGCAGGCCCAAGCTGCTTACACACGTCACCATGGCAACAGACAAATCAGCTGTTTGAGACCCTAGCATTGTGCACACAGTATGTTCAGCCAGTGACGGAAACAAACGGTAAGACACACAGACGAGTAGAACATGTGTTGCCTGCGTGGATTCACACATGAAGCGATGACTCACATGCACGAGACGCTGTCGCCCTCTCGGTCCTCTGCAGTCCTGAAAGATCGCCCGCGCTTCACACGTCCGCCCTCTCGTGACAAATAAAATGATGATGAGGTCAAAACATTCTGCTCATTTTGTTTGCTGCAGTCAGCCTGAAGCTCCTCTGGAGCCATTCTTATTCTCTTTCCTTCACAGTATCTATTTTAAATGAAAAAATATTTCATTTTGGTGGAAAATGGTTTGAAATGATTTCCTGGAGCTACAAGTCAAACCGGCTCCTTTTTATTTATAAAGCGCAGCGTCACACATCCCGGTTCGCCTCGAGGGGTTTCCAGGGTTACAGAAATATTGGTAGGTTTCATGTGATCCTGCTTATACAACTCCAAAACAACTGAGTCAGTGTGTTAAAATGGTTCTCCTGCACTCACATATGTTTTTTTTTTTCCTCTGTTTTCCATCTTGAGTGGAGCTTTGGGTGTGGAGCTGCCAGCAGAGCAGAAAAAAGGGGCTGACAGATAAATGGATGAAGCCATGATGACATTTGACTTTGGCTGAAATAACAGACTAATACAGGCAGAGCAGCACCAGCTGTGGAAAAAAAAACATCAAGCTGAAGAAGTGATACGTAATCGGTGATCGCTTCTATATTTTTATCTCAGCAGGGTATTTTCTGAATCTTGCCTAATTGTGCTTGAAAAAGCAGAAATAAATTTCAGCAGTGTCACGATCAGTGCCATGAAATCGCAGACTGAAGCACGTAATGTTCCCCGGTGTTAAGCTTCTGCACATGTAATTATTCCCAGTTAAAAGAAGTTTTTGAAACAGCAGTGAGCAGCTGTGTTAAAGACTCTGGTCTGCTCAGGCTGCAATTCTCAAACAATAAACCAGGAATTAATATTAGATTTACCCTGTAGGCTCTTATTTGAGACCGACTCTGTATTCAACAGAGAGCGGGAGGACATGAATCACTAACTCAGCATGAAGTGAGTCAGAGGTCTGCAGGTGGTTTTGCAGACCTTTGATTTGTGTTGTGTTCCTGTTTTTAGCTCTGATCCTGAATCAAATCACAATATTTTGCATGTTGTTGCATTGAAGCATTGAGTGATTTCACCCTGCAGTTACAACATGCTGCGCACATCCACTCTTCAGACTGACAGTAGACTTCATCAGTGTGAAGTTGGTGCTGAATATAACAGTTATAGAGTCGTGACATCACAGGCCGTGTGCACACAGCTGACAGCCTGTGACATCAGGATGTGTTGCAGGTCGTATAAATGTAAATCATTTCACCTCTATCTGCGTTCATGTCTCTGTTGCAGACGTTTAAATGGGTGAATAAACACTTCTCATCTTTTCTCCGTTTTAGATTTCGTTCTCCAGTGAAAATGCTAATTTCTTCTTCCTTCTGTTTGGAGAAGTCGAGTTGATCATCCGTGATTTGAATTTGGAAACATTTCCACTTTATCAGAGAAAACAAAAATGTTACTTTCTACTGGAGCGTTTGTTTTGTAAATGTCTGTATTGTTTCTTATCTTTCACAAACGCTGTCATTCGTCGTTTTCGTGCAGATATTCAGGGACATGCCGAGTTCTGCGAGCGGGCCGACCAACATGCAGCTCAACCTGCCGAGGAGGAGAAGCGCTGAGGTCAAAGCGCCGTCGTGCAGCGAGAGGCCGCTCACACTCTTCCACACACCAACACATTCCCAGAAAGGTGAGCACGTAATCAGCCTGTTAGAAGTAAAAAAATGTTATTGATTGCTCCATTTCTTTTGTTAAAGTTGACTGCATGTGTGGCTGTATGCTCATCTTGAATGGAGTCTGTATAACCACCACTCTCTGTTGGAAAGAATAAACAACAGACTGTCAGCGGTCGGTTATGGTTTGATCTGTTTAGCTTATGATCAGAGAGAACTCCCAGTCAACAGATGTTTGGTTTCACAGCAGGAAAAGGCTAACCAGAACAAAAGTAGCAGCTTACAGAAAGAAGCAGGGAACATTTTTCTGTCTGAAAACACTCAGAGTTGTAAAATCTTTCTTGGTTGTCGTAGGTGAGAAGAGGAACAGCGTAGGAACAGCAGCCGAGCTGCAGCCCGTGTCCTCCTCTGCCAACTGTAACAGCAGCAGCAGCAGCAACAGCAGCAGCCACGGTCGAACCCCGAGACACAGCCTGACGAGCAACGACGGCGAGCAGGACGCTCGGCAGATCCGACCCAGCTCTCTGTGAGTAGAGAGATCAGAATATGACACTGAACTCAACCTGTGAAGTTCCTCAGATACTTTAGGATCTATTATTTAGATTTCTACATTTCTAAATTTCTCTTTATTGTCTAGTAGCAGTGAGATTAGTTTACTGTAAGATTTGTTTTCTTACTTTAAACTGAAGTTAATCCAAATTATAAGGAGAAACAAAAAAACTTTTTTCAAGGAAATCCTTCACTGAACAATAAACGATGAACCTTCCATGTATGATGGAGCCAAAGTGCTTTACACATCAAGACAGATTTAATTAATTCATTGTTTAAGAGTCAGGAAGATCTTCAGGGAGTCCTGGTCGACAGGGCAGATGTAAAGATAAAACAGTCAGAGAAATGTCTCGATAAGCAAAATGAATAAAAGCTTTACAGCTCAACAGTGTTTGTGTGTGCGGGGCGGAGAGTGTGTACCCGCAAAGACACACAAGAGTGCAAATATTCAATTCAAATACACACAAACACATCCAACAATCTACACATGCACTTGTTTTCATGCACAAAGAAATTCACAGACCCAGGAACATATGAGCACACATGGACACACAACAAGGGAAGGTTGTGTGTTTTTCTTGTGAATGAGGGAAATGTTGAATCAGAACAAGAAGTTAAGATCCCACTCTCATGCATGCACACATAAAAATATCATGTAGCAGTTTCATGATCTAGTTTAGTAAGTTTTGTATATAATCAAGCTATAAAAAGTAGCTGGTGTGTGTATCTTGGATGTTTCCAGCTGTGTCAGTGTCTGAGCAGCAGTGTACACAACTGAAATCTAAAGACTTCACTTAAACAGAAATGTTTGTGCAGGTCTGAACCGGCTTCTCTGCCTGTGAGAAGTTCTGTATATGTTCATATAAACAGTGGACCAGCCCATCCTGAGGTGATTAACAGACGCCTGCATATGGAATTCACAGCGACACGATGCTGAGCACACACAGACATAATAAACACACACACACACACACACACACTCTCTGCGTCTTCATGCTCCTGTCAGTCATCACGCGTTCCCTCACCGCTTTTTCTACGAGCCACTTTGGTGTTGAGAAAGTCTTTGTTAGAGCAAAGAGGAGACACACACGACCAATCATCTTATTACTGACACGGCGGTGAAAGAGCTTCCAGCGCAGCCTGTCACCAAGTCGATTGCACGTCACCGCTGATTATTCTTCTCCCTCCGTCTTCCCACTGCCATCTCATCTCCTCTGCTCCCTCGCTCTCCTTCATCTTCACCCTTCTGATCTCTCACTCACAGATAGTTGTTGTTACAGCTCGTTACGGTGGAAGCAACTTTGGAAATGTACAAAAATAAACAATGAAATTATGGTGAAATTCTGTACATTTCACAGTTGTGACATTTCCTGGCTAATTGATTCATATAAAACATGTTTGTGATACATTTAAGAACGTTCATTCCATTTGTTAGAATAAACATAAACTCATCAAACGTGATGATTCATCTCATATTTCCAAATATTAGTACTTATTGCTTGTACTTATATTAGTACTAATTAATACTTTATGCTGAATCTGTGTTAGTGCTCTTCAACATGACACAGAGATGCTGATGGCATGATTATCACATATTATTAAGTTCTTCTTTCAGTATGTGATGTGTAGAAACCTGCAGTTGTGCTGTAAAAGCTAAATGTATTCAGCTTCTTTCTCGTCGTATCAACAGTTCTTTACAACACACTTCAGCTGCACTCATTCATGCACACATATTGATTGTTGACAGTAACAACAGAACCGTTCAAGGCAAATTTAGATTCAGTATCTCACCCAAGGACACTTTGATATGTAGACTAGAGGATCTGGAAATCGAACCCCCGACTCTCTGATAGGTGGATGACCACTTAGTCTCCTGAGCCACAGCCGCCCCGTCGTGTATATGATTGTTCCTCTGGGGAAACCATATTATCTTCTATTTTGTGCTTGAAGATTTCCGCCTGACAAGACAATCACATGATGAGATGAAGGACCGCAGACCACAACTGTACACTTACATGCAATTACTGTGTGGAAGAACAGTCGTGACTTTGTGTCGGCCGCTGAACGAGCCCTGCAATCACACGGCCAAATGAAAAGGCTGCATTTAACCGCTGTTTTGTGCGGCTGCCTCTACTGTATATTATGAATCTTACAATGTGCATATGGACCCCACTGACAGGCAGATGCTTGTCAGTGGGGTCGTCAGTGGGGTCGTCCTCCAAATGCTACAGAATTATCACATTAGTTGCAAAGTTATGATCCTTTTCACGTGTGGTGTGTGAGCTGTGCTTCACAAAGTGGAAAGTCTGAACTAAGATTAAAAGGACAAAATATCAGACAGTTAATTATTATTGCTATTATGTTTTTATTATGCTTATAGTTAGGATATTATATACCTTTTTGTGGCTTTTGTAAACCGAGGCCGGGGTCCATTTCAAGTTATGCAAAGATAGAAGAGACACATCGTCTGTAAATGCTAAAAGAGAACAATAAAAGCGAGGAGATGAAGTGTCTGTAAGAGCTGGTCAAGAGCACTGAGAGAAGCAGGGAGACAGAAAATTGTTTTGTATTTTATTTTGATGGTTTCCCATCATGAGTCACATTCAAGAGGCATTACACGTCAGAGGTGAACAACCTGTTGGACATGAAACTGCCAACGATGCGTTAAAATGACATGTTCACAAGCTTATTTCCTGCCTTGTGTGGATCCAGTGCAGTCAAGTGTTTCATACATTCAGCACTTAAATGTACGTTTTGTACGTATATATGCATGTGTGAAAAGTGAAATAGATCTGCCTTCATTAACTCGGCTCCGGACAATTTAGTCGCTAAAGCATCTTGTCACATGGAAAGCTTTATGCTCTTTGCACTTAATGGCTCTGTTTTATTTCCATGCATGGAAGAAGAGAAGTGTTTGTCCACCAGCAAAACCAGAGAGCATGAATACAGCTTTCTCCTCCAGATTAACACACATATATGTAATTTATTACCTATGACTAGTCACGCCGACGTCCTTCCTCACTCTGAATGTTTAATAAGCTGTGACGACCGAATGAAACAAACTGTTTCCTCGTTAGCTCTCTGGGTTTGAACATTGTCGGAAACATTTGGAAAAGTGTAACTAGGCTCAGACCGAGGTTATCCTTTTTAAAGCAACTGTTCCAAAACTGAGGGAGATGCGTGTTTGGCTTCTTGCTCATGGATGCAAATCCGTAATTATAATATCGATCTCTGTGAGTTCGGTACAAAGTTAAGTCAAGCTCAAACATGAAAGAGAAGAAAAATGACATCAGATTCTCCTCAGAAATACAGAATTAGTTGCATAGAAATACGTGTTTTGTTACTTATTCTTTGCTGATTGATCCTGTAGGTAGTGACACAATGAAAATGATGTGATAACATTTGAAAGGGAAGTCTTCATTTTATAAAAAAATGACAAATTCAAACCTCCTGTTTATAAAGTTAGAAAAGAATCTGCACTACTGTGAAACGGCCATGTTGTCCTTGAAACGTGTAACTAAAGGATGAATAACGGATGGAGGACAGACTCATTTAGCATTTTATTGAGTGAGATTATGTGTGGCTCTTTGAATTGCTGCACTTTATGTCAGAATTACCCTTTAAATCGGGCAAACAAACGGTTAAACAGGATAAAAGAATGACTGATCTACAGTCACTCTCAGGTCAGGAGCCAGTTTAGACCCGCGGGTCACAGATTATAGCCAACGGATTTAACTGTGAGCATGTTTGCAGACGTGCTCTTGCAAACACATACTCTCTGTCATAACAGATGAGATGTTGTGTGACAAAAACCTCCATTCTCCTGTACAGCAATGAAAAGTGATGAGAAAATTATGACATACCAGCCAGAAATAGTCATACGACTTGACTGAGGGTGCAGTATTTCAGAGTTTCCTAAAAATACAGAGCCGAAACGTCATTCTAAAACACAGGGTTGCACAACAAAGTGCAAATGGAGTCCCTTTATACACAAAACTGTGTTTATAATGGAGGTGAAGTGGACTTTAAATACGCGATGATGTTTTCATTAATGTATAATCACCTGAAACTAAGAGTTGTTGTGAATTTGTTACCTTGAAATCAGTTTTTTACATGGTAATAGAGAACAGGTCCTCTTCTACGTTGCACCGGCTGCTTTCTGGAACAGACGAAGCGAACACAGTCGCAGAGAGGAGAGGCTGAGACGAGGTGTGTTCAGTTGGTTGCAATAAGCAATCATGTGATGCTCCTAAATCCTGTAAGTGTATTTCTTCTCTGTAACTTGGGTTTTATTAGATCTTTTCAGAATAGAAAGCAACAGCACAGTATAATAACATAATTTCCACCATTGCATCCTCAAGTATGAGTTTAATCGAGGTAGAGAGCCAGTGGGAGCCTCTTTTTTTTTTTTGGGTTGTGTGGATGATTGGAAACCATACGTCTGTTCTCAATAAGGCTTTTATACGGAGGATAAACTGAAACATTAACTATAATGAAATTAGACAGAGGAAACTCAAATCAGCTGAAGCACTGATACATAAAGTCGATACGAGGAGACATCTTGACGTTAGTAGTTACACATTCGTCTCTTTGTGGTAAAAGTTCAATAATATTTGTCTGGTCGTCTAAAGTTTGACCAGTTAAAGGGGCAGTCCGCTGATTTTATCTACACATTAACATCAGTTTTGAGTTCCTCGCAGCCGGTGTAGTTGTATAATAACAGTTTTATAATGATTTCTTTACGCTGGAGGGGACTTTGCAGTATCTTGGAAGGCTAACCCTGATGCTGTCAGAGTCATGTAATCAAAGTTATCTCAGCTTGGACAGATTACAATCTGAGGGTATGAAATTTCAGAGACGTGCGGTCCAAAGAGACAATATGGAGTTTCATTGTGAGTAGTGTAGTTTCAAAGTGTTTTTGGAGCTTCACTTATATGCGGAAGGATGTCAGGATTTCTTTTGCACTGCAATGCACGTGCAAATACTACGTTTCCTTTTAAATCCCTGCAACAAAGATTAAGGATAAACGATTCTCCTGTGAGTGAGCTTATCCACCAACGCACAGATGCCAACGTCAACATCATTTATTAAAGTCCATTTACAACATAAAATGCTAAATGTTTTAACATCAGTCAAGAGAGTCACTCTGGGGTAATTTACTGGGATCTCAGCCCAGGCCGTGTTTTCTCAAACTCCAAGAGCCAGGCGTTCTGATTCTCCAAGAAAAGCCCGGCTGCACCCTCATCAGTGACGAGAGAGAGGTCCACAGGTCAGGGGTTAACAGCTGGGCCCTCAGAACCCGGCATTCCTCTGAGGCGGATGTTATTTTCAGTTTCAGCACTCTGGCTACTGTTGGTGGTTTGTTTTTCAGGTGAGAAATGCCGGGATGTTTCCTCACACCTCTTTCAAAATATTCCTTTAAAGCTTTCTCAGAAACAAATCACACCCCCACTACTCCCTCTCACAATGACCGAACGTAAGAAAGTCAAATTGGCAAAGAAGACAAGTGAGAAGTTTAATGTGTGACCTCTGTAACGCTGTCGACTAGCATATGTGATTAATACGACTGCTGACCCCTCGGACTCGACTTCAGATCTGACGTTCGTACTGAGGTGAAAGTATAAATGGCAAAACGTCTCTTGCTCTCTTTCCTGTGCTCCTCGGGGAAAGTCACAAATTTATATTTAATTTCTCGGCTCTGTTTGACATTTGAGAGAAAAGCAGTAAAAGCACAAAAAAAACAGTGAAGAGCAAGAAATGGATGCAGCGAGATTAAAGAGATGAAGAGAGAAAAGAGATGTAAACTGGATAAAAGATAAAAGAAGGGCGATGCGTGAGAAGCTGGGCGACCGTACCGCGAGTGATTTCTAGGAAACCTGTCAAAGAAATATTTCTTCTTCCTGCAATGTACCACCTAATTATGCACGCGCACACACACACACACACACACACACACACACACACACATGCGCGCGGTGTCAGAAACCCAGTTACATGTGTCTGCCTCGCCCTCGTTTTCCCCTTTTCTTCGCCTTCAGCGTAACACTCCCTGTCATCTCTTGGATCTTCTGATAATTACAGCGAGCGCTGGCAGTCGTCATGAAGGATTCAACTCAACTTTCTCGATTGTGTTTCAAAGCTGCAACCCGATAGCACTGTATATCTTTAATGTTGAAGTTCTTGGTACACTTCCTCTCTGTGGCATTTTCGGTTTCGCCTCCTCCTTCGCCTTCCAGCTCGCCCTCCCGTCTGCGCTGCTGTAAATATAACTGATGACATCTGAGCTGAGCAGAACCGCAGGCTGTACAGTCATGTAGCGTGAAGCAAGTCGATATGTTGGATGATAGTGATCGTTGCAATGTTGAAATCATATCAGCAGTCAAAATAATAGTTTGTAAAGGAAAATATATAGAGAAGTATAGAGAAAAATATTGACAGGTTTTAAAGTGAAACTCTCACCAAAATGCAACCTAGGCTTTTTTTTTTTTTGAGTCAAACCTTCATGTAAAAGCATAATTACACCGAAAGAGGCACTTTTAAGATTTACTGTTTTTTAGTTTTCGGGTCAAACTCATTTTCAATGGGAGTGCTACGGGCACTTTTACGATGGCATCAAAATCTCTATTTTTAGAACACTAAGAAGTCTCGACACAACATGAAACTTTGCTGGTAGTATCACCAGGGTCTCGACACATGAACACGAGCATTGAGAACATTGTTTGTGTACACAGAGTTTACTAAAAAGAAGCTTTTTGAACATCTCACGTTAGCAGTAGCTTGTTCCGCTCGCTGCCGTCCTGCTGGTGGAGAAGAATCGATCTAAGAATGCGACGTAACCTGGAGGAGAGTTAAGGTTTAAATAACAAAATAAGGGGGTACTTTTATTGTGAAAAATGTGCCTGAAATTTAATGTTTTTACTACTGAATTAGTTTATTTTTGATAGCAGCTGTTCTTCAATGACACTAGAGGGAAGAAGAATGTTTACAGCCTCTCCTTTGACCACCAGCTAGATTTAAACTAGGTCACACGTCTTCATGATCACTTAGTTGTTTAGCTGTTGTAGGCTAGAGTGCGGGCATAGACGACCCTCAAAGAAAGAAACGGCTGCCGTCTCCGGATCGAGCTGATTAACAGGGACCATGGTGTCTGCTGTCAGAGTCTTTCTTCACAGATGATGATAATGGATCACTGTGTTTTGGACTAAACATGTCACTGATGTGAATCTACTTGACATTTAGGAATACGAGAACACAGTAGTCCTGTTGTGGAGATGCAAATACCGAGTTAGCACATGCATGGGAAAGCCCTGATGGAAAATGTAGGACTCAGTGACACCTCTGTGACGACAGCAGCAGCGGGAATTTATGATGCTCATTATTGAAATATTCCTGACAGCTTTTTGCACCCTTGTGTTTCTTCTGTAGTCTGAGCTTGACATTTGCAGGTCATTCAGATTTATATTGTAAATGGCCCTTAAGCAGAAGACGATACATTCCTACTTAAGAGATCTTCACAAGGTGAAAGCGAGTCGTGGACGTCTGACGTTCGTACCGAGGTGAAAGTATAAATGGCAAAACGTCTCTTTCTGTCTTTCTCTGTGCTCCCCAGGGAAAGTCAAGAATTTATATTTATTTCTGCGCTCTGTTTGACATTTGAGAGAACATCAGTGAAAGTAGAAAGTGAAGAGCAAGAACTGGATGGAGAGAGATTATAGAGATGAAGAGATAAAGAGACGTGCGACGTGTGAGAAACTGGTCCGTTGTGACTGAAATATTTTCAAGGAAACATGTCAAAGAAATATTTCCTTCTGCAATATATCACCCAGTTACACACACACACACACACACACACACACACACACACACACACAGCAGTTACAGTGTCTACCTCGACTGCTTTTACCCCTTTTTTTCCCCCCGTTTTCATCCATCCTCTCTTTTAAGCCTTCAGCGTAACGATCTCTGTCATGCTTTCAGATCTTCTGATAATTACAGTGCGCTCTCTCAGTCGCTCCTGAAAGATTCAAATCAAGTTTCCGACAGGAGTTTCATTCTGCTGTTGCTGAAGATGAGAGTAAATACAGACACACACTCATCATTCTGGTGGCAAACAAAATGCTTACTTTGATTTTGGATCAGGCATTGATCAGCCTCTTTACAGCCTTGAGAGCAACAGATACCGTGTCTTTAAATTTCAGGTGCATGCTGTCATCAAAGGCAGCTTTCAGATGGCTCTTTGTGAATTGATGGCCTGTCAGGTGCAGCAGGGAGAGACAAGACATCAGTTTAATTAAATCAGCTGTTGAATGTGCTCTGCGTGTAATGGGCTGACTACATTCAGCTGCAAACTAGATGGTTCACTTTGCAACCTGTCATATTCCTCATTTTTTTGTGTAGTATGCCAGCAAATGTGAAGAGAGCAAAATTGATTCCTTCTCAAGCAGAGGGCAGAAAATGCTGTTGACTCGTGTCCTCAATCAAAGTTTCTTGATTGTCAGCTGGAAATCTTTCCTCCCCGTCTCTTCCAGCGGCTCTGCTGGAGGGAGGAGGGAAGAAGAATGTGTTAGAAGGGGCCAGATAGCACGGAGAGAAATTGAAACAGAGAAAGCCGATGAGAGGGAGCGAAGTGACAGACAGCGGGTGACAGATGGAGATGGAAGCTGGATTGTTGAGACCGTCGCTCAAGCTGACGGCTTCATAAATAAATTAGCAACAGAACCGGAACAGAACTTTGTGCTCATTTTACTTTAAGTTGTCTAAAAGTCTAAAACATGACACATAATCCCATTGATATGAATCCTGAATATGCTGAAGTTGGGCTTGTTTGTTTAGTTTTATTTGTACTGACATCGATCAGCAATTGTCCGACAGCGATATCCAGGTACATCGTGAAGTACATCCAGGTGAAGATTTCCTCTTCTGTCTGCTGCTCATTGTTTACAGTTTGATTCGTGACCACAGACGACATCTACGGCCGAGTTGTTTAACAAGTAGTCTGTATATTGTAATAAAATATAAATCATCTTCAGACAATAGCCTCTGGGTTCAGAGATTGCTTTTGGGCAAATGTGTTTTGCCTCTTTGGTTTCCCTGCATGTTCAGACCTGGTCAATACCACTCGAACTCTGAACGGACTCCAAATGGAAACCAGAAGATTTCTTATACCAAAATATTTCCCCTCTCCTACAGATTCTGCGTCCATGCGTAGATATCTGTCTACATAGATTAGTTTCTTACTTCTTGATCTGTTTCCAGTCTATTTTTGACATCAGTGGGAGCTCCATCTGCTGAGCACTGACCAAAAAACATTAGAACTGTTGAGAAAGTTGATTCTCTTTCAGAGATTCACAAAACACTGTCAACTCAGACATCCATCATCCTTCTGATATGATGGCGAGCTCCAAAACAGCCACTGTGAGTGGACCGTGAGGTGAAATGGTTCTGACAACTGCTGCTCCCAAGAATCAAGAATGAACTTTCCATCTCAAATCCGTCAGTCACTCTGTCTTGGCAATATATGATCCCACTGCAGAGTTTAAGCCGGTATAATCTACTCGGGTTGGCTGGCGTCTGCAGAATTCACATATGGAGATGTCTGCAGTGAAACATTGTGATGGACGACGACATCGTGGTTTACCAGCGTGAGGCGGTGTGTCCCCTCGGTGTTGTCGTTAAGCAGAACTCACCACTGTAGCCAGTCGCTCTGACATGAATCTCTAACTGTCTCACCCTGCAGAGGAAACTGTACATCTCTGCGTCTGGGTTAAAGCTTTCTCTTTGCTGCACCACACGTCTGTAACTTAGCTTTGTTCAGCCGCACATGTATAAAACAACGTTGGCCGACTCGCCGAGAAAGCTAAGCTAAGAAGCTGTGTATAAAGAGACTGAGAGAAACAGCAGCCAGAGAACAAAACACTGCTGCCACACATTTAAGGAGCTGGTGTAATGTGAAAATTATAAACAGAACATGGAGATGCAATGTTAACGCACTGAGCATCTTTTCATTTCCTCTCCCCACATGTCACAAACAAGCGTCTGAGGGGACACGCCTCTTAATGGTGCTCTCCGGTGGGAAGCCCCTTTGAATCACGGTGTTCCGGTGGTCAGGCCCTGGACCTGTGATCTGCTGGAGTGTCTACTTAAAACATTTACATTTATCACGTCTCCTCTTACTGCTGTAGAACGAGGGACAGCAGCGACAGCAGTCAGTGAAGCAGCGCTCGTTCCTACATAGAGACAGACCACGATTAGTCCAAATCTCGCCTCAGGTTATAGCAGTGTCACTATGGCAACCATATTTCACGTCATCAAAAGGGGAAAATCAATGTTTAAAAAAAATCACGCCCTGTTCTGAACGGATTGATTTAATGTGCAGAGTGGTGTTCAAGAGAAAAAGCAGAACCTGCTGTAGAAGTTGTACCCTGCATCGTACCATGCACATTTGTTTTAAATGATAAATTATAAAGCCGCTGTAATTGATGTTTGTTTTGAACAATGGATGAAATCACAGTGCGTACACCCCCACAGAGTCAGCAGCCAACTCTCTGCACTTCACACCTTTTCAGCATCTTTCAGCTTGTTTTGGTTTGACAGCCTGCAGCTTCACGACTGCTTCACTACAGACAAATGTAGCAGCTAGCTGGTGGACACAGCGGCGCGTGTAACTGCTCGAGAGCAAAGTGTTTTTCTCAGGAGATTGTGGAGATCTAACCGTAACTAAAAGTGAGAGAGCATGGCAGAAACTCTCCAAACGACAGGTAGTGTTTCCCTGCGTCTGCTGGATAAACTGAACTTTTCAGCCTCTCCAAATTCTCACATTTGTTTTTTTAGGCTTAAAAAGAGACATATTAAAAACATAAAACATTCAAACTAAGACATCATGGGCCGTATTTAGGTCTATCTATATCTATGTCTAATGCGAATGGACTAAAGTGCAGCACGCTGCGTTTAAGGTCAAATCTAGTTTGCTCATTCCACGGCGGATAATCTGGGCGCAAAGTGCAGAAAGAGGAGGTGTGGGTGCACAATTCTCAGTCTGAAACTAGCAGTGATATTTATCCTATTAAAAATGTTTTGTACTTACTTACCTTCTTGTGAATTGTTGTGATATGGCCAAACATGTGTTTTGTGAAAACTGACATGTTTGAAATGGTTTTGAAACTCATGTGTATGTTAGCAGTATTAACTTCATTCGCACCATTTAACTAAATTCTTCAACAAAATGTCTCAGTGGTGCAATACAAAGTGTAATTGCTGGTGGAGAAATTGGAACAAACAGGCTCATGCAGCAGTTTTGAACTTGACATGAAGATAAACCTTGCCTGTAGAATCCAGCCTTTTGAGGCTTATTCAGTATTTGTGTGGTTCATAATGGGCAGAGCGGCAAAATAATGTGGAAGCAGAAAAGCAGACACGTGTTGTCAGTCACGATGCACAGCAGCCGGGCTGAGCTGTGTCAGTGCTGCTGCGTGAATGGAAGGTGGTGGGCGATCTGTCTTCTGTCCTTGTGTATGACAGATATGTATTGTGTTTTTGTGATGGCTGCATGGTGACCTACGTAAATAATAAGCCCCTGAAGCATTGAGCAGAAATATTATCTCAAAGCTCGTTGCAGAAGCTGCTCTTGCCTTTATGTAATTTTATTGCCTCTGAATACATTTTCTTTGCTTTTACACCTCGTGCTGTTGCCTCACTTCGATATTCAACATGCCTCGCTGTTGGTCTCTCACCTTCTGCTGTTCTAGACCATCATTAATCCTTAAGAGCGGCCTGTGATGGATGTCGGCCTGTCCGTCATTTCTGAGAGAGAAACTGAGGCTTGAATGATGAACATGGTCACCGTGTGTGTGTGTGTGTGTGTGTGTGTGTGTGTGTGTTTGCCTGCTGACGGTGTCAATATACCAGCATCTTGTAGCAGAAGATTAGATGGTTGGGATGACAAATGGATTGATGAAGGCACACAGCTTGGTCAGACAGAAGGCTGAATTATATTTTACAGCATCGTGTGGGCTGACCATTTAGAAATTGGATTAGATCCCTGTGGATACACACTCAACCTTGGGAAGCTTGGAAAGAAACCCCCACTGACAGTAGATAAATGAACCACGTCTTAATTTTGAGTGTAGCCATGTTGGTCCCCAGAGTTGATCTAATATTGCCGTGGTGTTTTTCCTAGAACATCATAATTAACATAGCTCAAATATCATAATTGCACCTGAGCAGAAAGCAACAAAGACCATCAGCCGAAGACCAAAATGTTGCACCTAAACGCATCAAGTTTTCTTATAACTTTCCTTTTATTTCTGTAATTTGTCACAGTTTGATTTAGGAGACAAAAATACTTCATATCCTTTCACAACCCCAGTTCAGGGCGAGGGTTGGTGTGTGAGGGGTGAGGGCTACTGTGTCGCCAAGACTTCATAGAAACGTGATGGGTCAGCTGCCATGACAACGCAAGCGTGGCGATATTTGATGGTGCCTGTTCTGCATGGATCTTACAATGAATCTCTGGATACCGTTGGAGATGGTGACCGAGCTGGCTAACCTCTGGTTTAGCGTCCAGCTAACTTGAATAAAGATAAAAATGATTTAGTCTTGCGGCTCCTCTGGACTTCATCTCCGGGCTACGACTTACATCACTCATTGAGATCTATTAGGGAGTCCATTTCTCCTTTTAGTTAATTGATTTGGTTCTTATCTTTACACAGTTTTTGCTCATTAAGCTTGAGGTCTTCTCTGCAGACTTGTCATTGCTTCTTGTATGCTAGAAGCTAATGCAGGACGACCTCAGTTGGCAGTGATAACCCCTCAGTAACAAGTCTCTTTGTTGAGGTATAATGTCTCAATTATATCATGTAAGACATGTTTCCTGTGTTTTCACAAGTCCAGAAACATTTTAGTGCCTGACGTTAGTGAAGGTGAAGCTGGTGAGACGGTTGATTGAGTCTCATTTCCAGGTGGTTTAGAGTTTCCTGCTGAATACCAACCCAAAGCATCAGAATGAGAGTCAACCATCTTTCTCCAGAATCAGCTGACCCACCTTTAACCTTGAGGCTCATGGATTATGACGGGTTACTTCATCTTGTTTTTTGTTTTTTTCCATCTTGTGTTTCCAGGCTGAACCCGAAGAGTCGCAGCAGCATACCGACCAGGTACGAGAAATGTCTTTAACCTGAGAAAGTCACACTGGACACCGCTGATAATGTCCAGAACTGTTTGCATATGTAAATGATTGTTTCTATAAAACCTGTACGCTGTAAATTGCACATTTTGTGTGTATGTGCTCATTAGTGCGACGTCTCCGAGCCCCACCTCGCCACGTTCTCCCTCCTGGCCGATGTTCTCAGCACCCTCAAGTCCTCAACCAATATCCTCTGCCTCCAGTGACTCATCCCCAATCAGGTTGGTCCACATCGCTGTCTTATAATTTAATGGCAGCTCGTCAGTAATCACAGGGAAGCATTCAGAGAGGAAACTGCAGGTGATGCAGGGAAGACATACGAGGTGTTTGACTTCTGGGAGTGCCTGGAGATTTAATTCAAGCACACATTAAGTACAATCCACTAAATCATTTAGTGCTGTTAACCTCTTATTTGCACAAGTAGCTACTTGAAGTACGTTGTTACTCATGGCTGGACTATTGAAGGTATTTGCTGTGGGTGCAAGGAGCCTCCAGTGGATCATGACCGCTGACATTTCCAATGAATGAAGGGAATATAAAGCTGATATAGCATCTGTAATCAATGATGCATTCTCAACTATTTTTATCTTACCTAAATTGGAATAAAAGCTCAATCTCTGCTCAACCTTGGCAGACTTACAGTGTCCGTCACTTTACAACAAGGCTTCCAGTTTCAAGTTTCAAATGTCGTGATGTGTCTTCCAAGATTTGTACCCATCAAAACCCATCCAGGTTCTGTGGCTGGTCCTGGTTCTGTATGAGCAACAGGAATATAGAAAATGTCTTGTGACAGAAGAAAAATAGTGGTTCTATATATTTGAAATATGCGTGTTAGAAAAGATAACTTCTGTAAAGTTTGACTCGTACTCGAAATAATCCATCATTTGCAAATATGTCCGCTTGTTACTTGTGAAACAGCTTCATGATGTAAAGACTTGTCTGTGATCTTTGTAAGTTAAGGTGTCACATGAGGTCTTGGTGGATGCAGCTAAATGAAGCATTGTATCAAATAAAAAGTTGTCTATTTTTCTTCCTGAGTCAACCTCCGTCCTCACTCTCACCCTCTTCTTGTCTGCAGTATTGTGGGCAGGAAGGCTCGGGCGCTGTATGCATGCAAAGCAGAGCACGACTCGGAGCTGTCCTTCATCGCCGGGACCATCTTTGAGAACGGTGAGTCACCAGCAGAGAGGAAAAAGGGAGGAATGTGGGTTGGTGTTTGTCGAGAAACAAACGATTAATGTCAAAAGGGAAGGTCGGCCTTGGGAGGTTGCAGGACTGAAGCGAGCGTCGTTGTTGGATTGGAGTTCATCTTTAGTGGAAAGATGTTGTTTCACGCCATCTCAGGTGTGGTGATCATGTCGGAGGAAGGAGAAAGGTGCACTGGAGTTGCATGATGATACTTTTCCTTGAATCCATAGCGCAAATTATATATTATTCCATTTGTTCGGTGTATTTTTATCCAGCACCTGGCTGTAAGATAAGCCTGGATGTGCACTTGCTCTTATTGCACACTTCTCAAGAGAATATTAGAGGCTGGCAGGCAGACTGGAGTGTAACAGACAAAGTCAACTGCAATGAATTACTTCTGCAAGCAGCCAAGAACGTAATAACTTTCAGATCTGAACTTTTTCTCTTGGTTCTGCCGCTCAGCAACACAGGTCCCCCGCAGCCTCATCGGTCTCTCTAACCCCACGCTCCTAAACTGTAAATCACTTTTATGCTTTACTCTCCTAGCGAGAACTAGATTTGCACGTTTAAAGATAATCCGACTACTTACGCAGCTCTAATGTTGCTCCACTTGTTATCAGACAGATAACAGTTGAACTGTGTGGTGATCGTGGTACGTTGTTGGTGAACAGACACTCACGATCGGGAGGGATTCACTTTTTTTGGTCATGGCAGTCGACACATGGACCTTCAGACCCCGAGACCCTAAATAGAGTTTGCTGTGTTAAGACTATTATGTAACGCAGCGCAGTGTCATCGGAGCCTTTTGGGCCAAAATGTGACCTTGGGGACATGTAATCCCGACAGTGGTATCTCAACACCTCAGTCTGCTCACGGCCAGCCAAGGACCGAGTATCTCAGCTGTCCCCGCGGACCTCATACCACAGCCGCAAAATGTCCTTTTTGGTGGTCGTAAGAATTCTGTTTCACTACGAACGCTGAACCTCCTAACATTTGTTTAAACCGGGCAGATCCATGACAATCAGGGACAGGCGTGTTCCCTGCTCACATTCGGTTCCTGTCTTTGATGAAATTTCTGATTTAGATTTCCCTCGAGCACAACAATGTGGTGAACACACCATTTATTTCTGGTCAATGTTCCTTTTGACTTCCTGTGTTTTAGCCTCTCGTTGAGTGGATCTCTAATCAGAACATCACATTAAACTGCACGTGACGGGAACACGCAGTTAATTTAGTTAATGTTGTGACCTAAAAAATCGCTGAGTCATTGTGGTTCAAACAGCTCCAGCTTCATGACATCTTGTATCTGCCGTGTGTTTACATGCAGTCTTCACGCCTCTCATTCCATCATCCAATGCACAAATGACTACATTTGTATTCTCAGATTACTTTGAACCTTCAATCTTTCAAGTTAAAGTCACATTATGTAGAAATTGGTGTTTTGTGCGATCTGGTGCCCCCCCACAGATTTTCAGTGCAACAAGTTATTACAAATCTCAGTTCTGATAGACGTAATGAAGATGATAACTACAAACAAAACTCATCACGTCATAACAATGTTCTGTATTGAACACTTTTATGTTGAAGTGGACGTGTGTGTGTGTGTGACGCGGTGATCCGACCTTCCTCCACACAGTTCATCATGTCTCCTCATCATAAATTCTTCTTTCTTTTCTCCAGTTCATGCCTCCAGGGAGCCCGGCTGGCTGGAGGGGACGCTGGACGGCCGGACGGGACTAATACCAGAAAACTATGTGGAGTTTTTATAGTCCAGGAGACGACTTGAAGCGGACACGACGGGACTGGAGTTGACCAAAACTGGACTGTAGAGGACTAGATTTGACTGCACAAGACTGAACAGACTCCATTAGATCCTTTACTATACCGGACTGAACCATCGTTGTAGAGGCCGCTCTTCTCTTGACCGGACTGGGAATTGAAACTGGACCAAGCAAAACCATATCGAATGGATATGACGCAGGACCGGAGCGGACCGGGGGGGAGAACCGTGTATTGCACTGGAAAAAAAAGGAAAAAAAAAGGTCCCACAGTGGTTCTGGCTGTTATTAGATTAGTGTGGATGACTTCCCAAGATCTGGTGAAGATGATGTGGTAATGACCCTGGAATGTGTGTGTGTGTGTGTGTGTGTGTTGAACTCTCTGAGCTATGAGGCTTGTGATTTTCCAGCCCTTGCTTTAATACTATGGCTGCACTGCCACTGCTTCAGCATCTCCTTTTTATTATTTTATATCAGTCAGAAAGTGAGCGATCTGCAGCGATGATGGAAACGATGACAGGGAACATTAAACAAAGCAGGTGGCCTTTAACTTTGGACTTGCTCGTTCACCTCTTCACTGCGGTCTGATCGACGGCTAATCGGATCGGGGAACCGGGGCTTTTAAAGCCAATTTAAATGATTGGGTTGTGTTGTACAGCTGTAAATGTGTTTGTGAGCGCTCGCTGTGGCCGTCTGGTAATTCCCCCGGACAAGACTCAACCTGGCTAATGTTGCAGAGATCCAGTTCAGCAACAGGAGCCCCGGGGCAGAGCAGCCCAGGATGATGTTGCCTTGAAAAACAGTTCGCCAAAAGGTCAGCGCTGGAATTATCCGTATTTATAATGCCTCTCCCTGCAGAGCCCTCGTGAAAAATGTGAAAAATTTCAAACAAGCTCCACAAGCAGATGAGCGGTTTACAAAGCGGCGTAGGAGTAACATCTGATCCCTGCTGGTCCAGACGAGCCCGGCTGTGACGCCTCACTCTGCTTCCCCAGGTTAGATATTCTTTGATCGTTGGATCCACAGTGTTGAGTCATATTTGCACTATTGAAAGCAATTCTGTGAATTCTCAACAATCAGAAAGTTAATATCGATGGTCCAAACCACCAGGTTTTGAAGGACCGTATGTTGATAATATGGATAATTTCCTCCTAGTTTTAACATCATGTGAGGCGATCAGTGACTTTACAGCATGTAGCGAGAGAACAACACAAACACAGTCAGCTGATCACGAAGACGGAGCTAACAACACAATTATCTGAAGATCACATTTGGATTCAGTCTAGTTTAGTTTGTCGCTCATGAGTAAAGGAAATGTTTTTCAGACATTTGAAGGAAAGTGAAGTTAACTTTCAGAATGGTTGAGGTGTGTGTAGAGAAGCTGTTCTGCTCGGGGCTCCAGCGGACGTCACGTCGTCACGTCACGAGTCTTTGCTGAACTTTTACCTTGAAGCACTCGGTGAACTTCTTTGAAAAGTTTTTTGTTTTCTCTTGTAGGTGAGAATATTGAAAGAACATTTTATCATTTTAACAAAAAAAAAAATTAAATGGGAGAGTAGAAAAACAACTTAAATGTGAATTGAGACTACTTTGTTCATACCTGAACTTCTTATTTATGAGAGTTTCTTAAAGGCGCGATCCAGAACTGTATTCATTTTGAGGTGTTTTATCAACTTTGTAAATAAATACACAGCGTTTGATAAGGTATAATTTTTTTTAAGTATGAAATTTTATATTTTGTATTTGTAGCCTACTAACTTAATTCCTTAATTCCTTCTTTGTTGCGCAGATTTTTGTATCATTTAAGTCTTTCTACAGCCTTAAATATTCCTCCAGATGTTTTGGTGAATTGACAAGATTGTGCAGAATAAAAGTGTTCAACAGCTGCAGTGCTGGTCTGTGATCCGTCTCTGAGTCGCTGCTCCGCCTGAATATTTGTTGCATGTTGCACGCACGACTGACTGCAGTGTTAAAGAAGCCCGGCCGCGTCTACAACCGTCACACTTTGGACCAAAATGAAGACGTGGCATGAAATGGATTAGCTTGCGGCACATCATTACAAAGATAGAGGAATTTGTGAGGTTTGCTTCAACTAGTGCTGACTTTTCTTTCACTACCACATTATGCTGCACTTCCCTCCAATCACAACATCACAAAGCTTCCCCCACACGCTATTTTGAATTTGAATTTGAATTTGAATATCACCACCATGTTTTTGGCATCATTTGGATAACATGTTTGTTACAGTCGTGGTCCCACTGTAGGAACAGGAGGATTTAAAACCGACTCAAATTATGAGTCTTATGTTGCCAAAAGTGGGTGATGTAAACTTGCAGCTGCCATCTGTTTTTTACTGGAATATTCTTGACATTTTTCAAAATAATGGTATTTGCTGTCTTGCTGACAATTATATTAGAAGGTCAATACCAAACTGATACACGCGTTGAGTCAGGAAGAAGTTAGTGAGTAGGAGGGAAACAGCTGGCCTGGCTCCATCCAAAGCTCAAATATACACCCAGTTCATTTTACTACTTAGCATGTTGTATCTTGCTTGTTAATTTTTAAAACAATCGCATGTATAAACAAAAATTTTGTGTTTCAGAAGTTTTATCCCCCGCCTGCAGCCACATGATAGAGGGGGTAAATCTCCGGTTGAACAATCCTGGTAAAATAAAATGTGCAGCCCAGTTTATCTCTGCAAATACGACTAATCTCAAGTATATTAATTAAAGGTAATAAAAGCACCTGTGCCTCTGCAGTCCTGAGCAGTGTCACAGCCTGCAGGTCCACAACCTCCAGGACAAACAAAGTGAGACGTTCTTTAATTACTTCTTTCATCAAATACAGTTAAAACACATTTATAAAAGTCACCAGTGTTCATTTTCTCCGTGCTGAATTACAGGCCGCTCTTTGTGTTGGCTGGTGGTTAGCTGACAGCAGCTGGCAAGCCGCAGTAACATGACCCAGTGTTTGCAGTGGTGAGGGCAGTACCGAGTGTTGGTTAGCAGAGTTTCAGCTCTTCTCTGCTCAGGAGAAAATGTCATGTCGCTCTCCTCTTTTGATTTCCGCCCCTGCTCATGATGACTCAGACTGTCTGAAGTCACTTTGCTCAAGAAATTCCAGTTCCAGCACAGAACTGCCTGCTAGACCACAAACATGTCATTTTCAAACTTTTGTTTGTGCGCCGATTAAATGAATGAGATACAATCTGTTACTCAGTGAGCTTCACACGTCGTGAGGAAATGTAATTTTGATCTCTGGACACAGCAGCACAAGTTTCCCCCTCCAGTCATAATGCCTCCTGACTGCAGCTCCAGGCTGGAAGGGAAATCTGGTAAGTTCCAGTATTTTTACATTACATTCTTATTATTTAACATAAAGGTCGTCTTCATTTGAATCGTCTCCGTAATGTTGTGGGACAGAATGACAACTTGAGCCTGTCAGAGGACTTTGACAGTAACAGTTGCCCCAAAGGATCACAGTCATTGTATCTACAGGACCGATTCCAAAACATTTGACAAGAATGAATCATTTACACACCAAAGTAAATAAAAGGGCCCAGGTTTTAAATTAACAGAATGTCCCTTTAATACACACACATTGAGTAGAACTGATCTTCTTACCTAATGTGAAGCAAGACAGTTATGGAATTAGATTTGTGCCAAAAGAAACAAACACAACTTCTTAAATGTCGAACAAAAATAGGAATTTGAGAGAATATAACACTAATTTCAAAAATAAAACTTATAACTTGCAATCAAATAATTTGTTGAATAGTGTAAAGTATTTGTCTTCACTCTTGTAATAATGCATTATTGTGTTCACGGTTCCCTCTGCTTCTCTCTGCGTCTTTGCGCTCTGACTTTTTGTTGGCAGTTTTGGCACAAACCTCTCGAGTGGGCGGGCTTTTTAAGCAGAGCGTCCCCATTGGCTAATTAGTTTTTGACTGACACAGCTCAGTACAGGAAGCTGGCCCGCTAAGCGACCCTGGCTTTAAAACGGAGAGAAGAAGAATTTGACGACGACGACAATGAAGAACAATATATGTATGTAATAACTACTTACTTTGCATTACTTTTTCTTGTGGATTGTTATTGTTGTTCTTCATTGTCGTCGTCGTCAAATTCTTCTTCTCTCCGTCTGAGCGGAGCGAGAGAAGCAGAGGGAACCGTGAACACAATAATTCATTATTAGAAGAGTAAAAGACCAATATTTTACACAATTTGACAAATTATTTGATTGCAAGTTATGTTTTATTTTTGAAATTAGTTTAATGTTCTCTCAAATTCCTACATTTGTTTTAGATTAAGGAGTTTTGTTTTTTTCTTTTGGCACAAATCTAATTCCATAAATGTCCCTTTAAAGGGATATTCCGGTGTAAGTTTAATCCATGGTCTAAATCACCATGAAACTGTGTTAGACTCCCTCTCGAGAGATCAAGTTAGCAGACCGCTAATTTACGGAGTTTTATCAACCTCAGAAACGACCGCACAACAACAATACACTGCAGTAAATGGATCCAAATATAAACCGCCACCAAAAAGCCACAAATAATGCTCAGAACAGCACCAAACTTCAGCAACAGTACAAATAGGGTCTCAGCACATAGTCCGGGGCATCTAACCTCCGCTAGCTTAGCTGGATTTCTATTGTGAAGCTAAAAACAGATTTCAACTCTCCTCCATCAGCTTCCGGGTCGGGGAAGTCCCGACGCAACGATCACCGAGTGCGGTTGGAAATGCTCAATTCCGTTCTTTTCCCTGTCCGCTCTCGATAATAACTGTTATAAACTGGCAGGTAAGACACATATGAACTGTGATTGCTTTTCCATGGAGTCATAATCATACATTTTCATCCATGAGCCGCGGAACTCTACTGCACTCAGTAATCGACTCGTCGGGACTTCCCGTCAACAGGAAGCTGCTGCAGAAGAGTGGTAAATTTAGTCAGCTTTTCAGTAGAAATCCAGCTAAGCTAGCGGAGGTTAGATGCCCCGGACTATGTGCTGAGACCCTATTTGTACTGTTGCTGAAGTTTGGTGCTGTTCTGAGCATTATTTGTGGCTTTTTGGTGGCGGTTTATATTTGGATCCATTTACTGCAGTGTATTGTTGTCGTGCGGTCGTTTCTGAGGTTGATAAAACTCTGTAAATTAGCGGTCTGCTAACTTGATCTCTGGAGAGGGAGTCTAACACAGTTTCACGGTGGTTTAGACCATGGATTAAATTTACACCGGAATATCGCTTTAATACACACACAGTGAGTGGAACTGATCTTCTTACCTAATGCGAAGCAAGACAGTGAACAAGTGACGTCGCAAGTTTTACACTTCAGCGTGTAATCGATGAGAGTTCGAGATGATTTTCAACTAGTAAAAAAAAATCAAGCGAGTGGAGCTGAGCGTTGAAAAACAGGAAACTTTATTGTGTAAGATGTTTGAACTAAAAAGAAATCGGTTCTTCTGAATTTTTCACTTTGAACCGGCGATGACATCAGCAGCAGCATCCCCCGCGCTGTCACCGACCCGATGCCAAAGAACAACACAGATAACTTAATTCAACATTTAATCAAATAGGTGAAAATATCGACACTGACTACAGAGGAGGTGTAATACAGAAGTAAAACAAACTATTGTTTTTTTTTTAAACAAACATTTTATACTTTTTGTTTTGTTTTTTTACATTGGATTACATTTACATAACTGAAATACGAACAAAACAGACTTCAATGAAAGCCATAGCCATATGTACCAGTGAAACATGATCTGCCCTTAATCTTTAAAGATAATATTTGCATGTATTTTATACAAAATAGACTTTTATCAACCAGTATGAGGGTAGTGCAATTCCGTCAGGCTCTGGTAGGTTTACTTTCACTCGAGATTCAACTTTTTTTTTGTTTTGTTTTGTTTCGTTTTCTATTTTAATGTGACCATTAAATCCTCACAGCAATGTACACGATCCAAAGCCCGGACCTTTACAAAAAGATACCTTTCAAATAAAATAAGAAGTACTAGAAGTTGGATAATAAGTGCTACTTAAAATGTAACTGCTTGAATACTTCTGTTTGTTAAAATCTTTTTATTTTTTTTTTTTTAAACTCCTCTGCTTTGGTCACTCTTATATAACTCTTACCTCCCGTCCGTCTCGTCTCACCTCCCTCCCTCCTTCCCTCCCTCCCTCCCTCGTTTCCTCATAACTTTTAAAACACAGTGAGCATCCATGTAGACTTCCCCATGACTCGTAGAATTTACATTTACTTCACAAGACAAACATGTTTAACACTTCCTAATGTATTCAACACGTCTACCTTTATCAAACACAAACCAACAAACAGAAAAATATTTACTTTCTCGACTCGTTCAATGTACAAAAAGGATCGGGTAAAATTATTCATATCAAAGAGGATCAAGCTGATGTATTCAAAATCGCAGAAAATATCATCTTTTTTTTTTTTTTTCTCTTTACAACAGATCATTCTCCAAAAGCATTGATATTTGTTAAGGGTTTATCTATTTCCTGATTTGAAATCTTATTTCTATGGCTCTCTGTCTCCCTTTCGCAAGGCCTTTAGTCAAACATGTAGTTGAAAGGTAAGAGGAAAAACGTATAGGAGTATAGAGGTTATGTCCATGTAAAAATATTTTGTAATAATAGACACTGTTTACATTGCACTGGATATGTTGGCGCTGCTATGTACACCTATGGCCATTTAGAAATGAGCAGGGATATGGTTAACATCTACACATTAAAGCTGGTTTTCTGAAGCACCACCACCTGGAAACGACTGTAATACTGTATGCAAAAGTTACCCAAACAAATAGACAGTTAAAGTCAAATCCTCCCCGTGACGTGAGCGGCGTTAAGCCCGCGTTCTTTACATCACAGGGCCACGAGAGCGGGTGAGCGTGCGAGGATGGAGAGCCGGCACTGTACATGAGACGAGCCCGCTGCCAGCGACCATCCTTCAGCAGGAAGGCTGATTACAGACGTGATGGCTCTTATTGAATAGTGGCGTGTACGCGTCCACAGCCTGCTGCGCTGCTCCCTGTAGGTAACGTACAAATGACCCATCGCCATGGCAACCTGCTACCTGGCCTGTCAACTGCCATTCAGAGTTTATGTGCTGCAGCGGAGGGACGAGTACCGTTCAGAGTCAAACAGCTGAAAATCTGTACAGTAGATATTCTAGGCAGTGAGAAGAAACACTGAGGGGGAGCAGAGCTGCGTCTGCGGTGAGGGCGGCGTGTTGTGTGTTCATGTACAGCCGCGCTGTTGGTGTATTTCACTTTGGCCATCGCATAAGCTGGTACAAACATGTTTTCACATCACAAGTGTACCAGATCTTTGACCGCCGCCTGTCTGAGCGCAGTACATAGAGCTGCTTCGGTTGCAATTTCAAAAATACAATATTTTGTGCATCTCCAAAACAAAAAAAAAGTGTCATCTATCATCTAAACTCACTCGAAGGATAACAATCAGTACGTGTAAGCTGGTGTAGGTGTGACTCTGAACTGAGATCTTCCACAGAAAAGCCCCGACTGACCCGTCACTCATTCACATCTCCCAGCAAAAGACGTATAAAAAACGTGTTATTACATTTGGCACTAGTGGAACACGTCCGAGTGATGGAATCACTCAGCCTGAGCTTCAGTTGAATAAATATTTGGACCAAACTGCATCTTCTTCCAAAAATAGTTCCGCTGTAGAGATGAAGGCCTGTGCTGATTGGTCATGGGTGTCTGTTTTTTTTTCTTCTTTACACGTCATGTACAATAGAAATATGTAAATATATTAATTTACCTCTTCAGTGGAGTTGAGCATAAGAATTTAATATAAAGCTCCACGTCCTGCTTGTGCAACGCTTTGAGATGAAGTTGATTAAAGGGCATATTTCATCTAAAATTGTATATTGAGTCAATACTTTTTAATAAATACCGTGTTTTGTGTCCACCTGTAAGTAGTTCTGCATGGTGAGGTTACCTGCTGCTGTCTATCAGCCAGTCGAGTCTGTTAAGTTACAACAGAGATTCTTGATTCATCTCATGACTCATATTCATAAGTAACACTTTGACAGGATCAATCTGTAACTTTCTGTAATAAATCATCTAAAAGCAGAATTCTAATCAGATGAGGGACAAAATGTTTTTAAATCAGGGGTTGGTGGTCTAATTTAAAAACCACTGGGCTACAACAAACAAGAGGATTTGTGTGGAGCTGTGATTTCTGCAGTGGGAGCAGGCAGGTGTGTCCAGGTGAGTCTCTCTGATTGGAGCTCAATAAAGGTGTGATTAGAACGTCGGCGTGGACGCAGCTGGCAGTGAGCGGACGGACGGACGGACTTCAAGCCGGGTCGACTCGATCATCATCGCGTCTGAATACACTGACAGTGTTTGTAAACAAATTTCATTCCAATGAGCGACTGTGATTATTCCAAATCTGCTCCGTAATATTACAAAATATTAGATATGCCTTGTTAAAATTCCAGTGGCATCCATTAAGCACCAAGTTTGTCACAAGCTTGTCAAAAGAAAGTATTTGGATGTATTCCACATTATATTTCTAATATAATCTGGGTACTGGAACTCTAAAGATGTTGCGATAACGACTGGGAGATGCTCTATATTTATATTTATCAAATATACTTTACAGAGACACACGTGAAATGTGTTTTGGGCCTTTAACATCTTTTATACTTTTCCTATGTGACTCTCAGAGGTTAATATTTCACACTGCTCTGCTTTTTTCAAATCTGTACCATCGGCTGTCGTCCTAACGTTTGTGTCTGGGGACCAGAACAGAGAGCTGCCCACATTAAAAACAACAAAATGGTGGCTTGGAAAGAAAACAGAAATTGCCAGCGTGGAAAAAACTAAAAGAGAAAGAATATGTGGAAGGATGTCAAGGTTAGATTCTCAGAGGGGATGGCTATGACGAGCTTTAAAAGCTAAAAGGCACTGTTTTTCCCTTCTCAGATACATCATGTGTAAACATTTTGCTGAGTGAGTGTGTGTCTGCTTATACTTTGTGTTTGTCTGTGTTCCTGTGTGTAAGCATGTGAAATGCATGACTGCAAAAAATAAACCAATATTCCTCTAGCCGTCTTTTCTTCGTCCATCGGTGGGATATATAAATCTGATTCATATAATTTCATAAAAGATAACCGATTCACAGCTGAAAACAGTTCGTCCTCCATGTCCTCGGGTCCAGAAGAATAAAAGATCCTCTCATCACAGAGTATGTTTCTCATTTTTCCGTGTTTAAGTTCATCCCCTTTCGCCGCCGACAGTCCTCGGGAAACCACAACAAGTGAACACTCACTACATTCTCTGCGCAGTGGAGCTGGGGAGGGCAAACGGAGAGACAAGCCGGGCAGGTGAGCAGAGGAACAGAAGGCCTGAGCTTGGGGTGAGCAGTGTCTCAAGTTGAGGGAGGGAAAGGTGTTTCTAGGTGTTGGCTTGTCAGTGAAAACAGCGATAAATCAATGGAGGCAGTAGAGCTTAAGAGGCAGGCGGCCGCCAAATAAACAGCGTCAGAAACCTGAGGACAGGGCCGTGGACGGAGGAGGAGATGAGGAGGCTGAAGAAAAACCAGATTGCCCAAAACGCATCCTGCCCGCGAGACATTCAGAGCCAACAAATCCCCCCCGGAGGACAAATTCTTCTTGGTTAGCCAACAGGAAGGGCTACAGGTCGGTGGCTGGATGTCCTCCCGTAGTTTAACCAAACCCGGGATGGGATTAGGAGGCGTGAGGCCACAGGTTTTGTGCTCCGAGATTAGGCCGAATGGCTGAGGCCTGGAGGGGTTGGCAGAATTCCTAGAGGGGACCTGGAAAAACCGAGGAATCGAATCAAGAGCGATGGTGGGGGCGGCAGGCCAAGCGAAGGCTTAGGGCTCGGGGTGAAAGCTTGGGGCCCAGGAGAGGTACGCAGGGAGGGCAGAATTTAAGGCATTGCTTCACAGTTTAAGGCAGTCACTTCTGATGAAACAGCAGAGGCTTGACACTCCCGTCTTTGAATTTTGGTATCTGGTTGGTGATGATCTCCGCCAGCATCTCCGGGAACTCCACACTGAGGGTTTTATTCACAAAGGTGTAGAAACAGATCTGGAGAAGACCCTCGACCATCTGTAGGAGGGCGCAGAGACACGGCAGGTCAGTGAGACTGGTCTAAAGCTTTTTTAATTTACGGGATTATCTTTGAGTTAGTCCCGGGTTCAGGTATTTACATTAGCAAAAGAAGAGCAAGCTGCCTCTAGATAGCAGGGTTAGCACTGCAGCTAATGGTCCTGTTAGCTTAATCAAGTCTACCCAGAGGGCCGAGCTGGTTAGCATGCTAACTTTAATGACAACCAAAACATCAAACGTCACGCTGAAAGCTTCAGTACATTTTTACATGTTTTAAATGAAGTTTATGATATATTGCACCTTTAATCGGTGTATTTCTTGATTACATATTACACTGATATGAAGAGTACATATATAGTATCACTTAATATATATCAAGACACGTTCTTTAAATATTGATTTTGACAATTATAGCCAATATTGTCGCTCTTCAGATATTGTAAACAGTAAAAAATGCGAAATAATAATATATTTGGCATTTATTGACAAATATAGATGTTGACTCAATCCACGTATTAAAATATATTTCTGATTTATTACAATATACGTTTTAGTATATTTCAATATATATTTAATGATGTACAGTACTTTCAAAGTATTATTGAAGATACTGAGATATGTCCCCTATATATTGACAAATATACCTGTTATAAAAACTGAACATATATTCCAACTTTACTTGCATTAATACTGCAAAATGCACATTTATTACATTTTGTAAAATATTCTTTAAGCAAAATATCAATATCTTGACATTTATATAATATATGTGGGCTCCTTCTATATATTAAGATGTATTTTTTATGTAGTACAATATATTTTTCATATATGTCAACATGATGTTCCTTAGAGTAAACCCTGAACTGTGTGTGTGTGTGTGTGTGTGTGTGTGTGTGTGTGTGTGTGTCTCTAACCTCCTGCATCGAGTCCAGTAGCTTAGTTAGCTGATAGAAGCGCTGCCAGTTCTGGCTAGCGTTCTCCTCCCTCTTGACGATGGCTTTTCCCAGCTCCTTGATGTACGTCATCCTGATCTCGTCAAACACCGCCTGGCTCTTCAGGCCATCCTTCGGTACTAAACACACATCAGCACAAAGACAGATATCGGGGGACACATCAGTGTGTGGGCTCGCTGGCAGTAGCAGGATTGTGACTCATAAAGTAAAATAAATAAAAACAAAAAAACATTGTTAATTAGTGGCACACAGTTCGAGGGATGTGTAATCTGCAGTCGGGGCCCCAGGTCACATCCAGTGAACTGGTTTAAAATCCCATCAGGACACTTTTCCCGCTAACAGCTTCAAATATATCCACATTGAAGCAAGAACGCAACCTTGCTAGCTTTTCTAAGATGATATGAAATTTGATTTTGTCTACAAAACAACTGTGCATCTGCTGCTGCTGCTGAGGAGGATTTTAAACTTGTGAATACCTCAAGATACCATATTATGTAATTTGCACCCAGACACGTTTCTATGTATCTGCTCCGCCATCTGAGCAGCTGTCGATGTGAACAGCTGGTTATGCACATTTAAACATCTGTCTCAAACTGGGAATCCATCAGTAATGTTGCTATTTTTCTTTGCCTCTTCTTTTTCCTGTTCTCTGCTGCAGCAAAGAGCAAAGAGCAGCACAGGACATTAAAACTTAATTTGAGTGTTTGTGTGGGACCCTGACAGAGACCCTCAGGAGCTGCTGGCTAAACATACACAGATGCATGCACGCAACTTCTTACCAGAAGGCTGTGGGCAGTGGAAAATATGCAAAACTAACAGGAAGCACACAACACAGTAGCTATCCATGTTACTAACTGGTGTGGCCTGGATGAGAGTCTACGAGGTGATTCGGACGCATCATTAATATTATAAACTCAGCATGTACAGTGTATCTTAAAGAACACACACTGAGGATCGCGACTAACCGCTGTTTCCTCAACCGTGACCCATTGATCCAGGAGCCCAGAAATATTCCCAACCTCTAATTGGGTGAATAAGATTTGACACTCATTACCGAGAGCTGTTCATGAAATGACTTTGCCATCTGAGGGGGAAAAAATGTCTCTTGGCAGCAGTTTGACATTCGCTCTCTCCTCGTGTTCTCATTCAGAACTGCAAACTACGCAGAAGTAACGCTGTGATCACATTAGATCACATTAGATCACACCCACTGATGCCTTCTTATGTCACTGGCTGAGGAGAAAGGAAACATCTGATAGGCTACAAATGACTGTAGAAGCAGGTGAGGGGTTTCACCTGCACGGTGCATGGAAATGGGAAAATGTCTAAAGAAGTCAAAACTCTGCAGGTTCAACTGTCAGCACATAAATCTACTTTTAAGTACACACATATTGTTTATTTCTATTAAAAGGGGACATATCATGATCATTTTTGGGTTCATAATTTTATTTTTTATTAATGTCTCCTCTGATTGGTCGGCTCACACACGCCTGAACCAGCAGCGCCAACAACAACAGAGCAGCTGTGCTAAACTGCTGAACTGGCAGCGAGCAGCGAGGCGTGAATTACAAAAAAATATGACACACTGATGCAGTGTGATGTCACAAAGTTAATGAATTAAAGGCGGGACTACTGATGAGGCGTTTCAGGAGCAGTGTTTTCTGTGGGAGAGGGGAGCTTCTGTTGGTGTGACCTTTTTTCCTTTCCAGAAGTTTTCACTCGGGAAAAGGTACAAAACAAAAAAAGACAATAACTCTCCTTTAAATTCTCAAATGTATTAAAACAAGACATATTAGTTCCCGCATCAGATTTCATTTTCCTTTTTTTTTTACATTCCTGCGCAACTCACTATTTTTGTGAGTCCCTTATATATAAATCAGAAAATACATTTCTGATTTATATATAAGTGGCTCACAAAAATGTTATAAAAACCCCAGAAGAGCAGAAAACAACATCTCTGAGCAGTCGCCATAACGACCGTGCCAACACATCACAGGCTCCTCGGCGGTCTGGTCGCTGGCAGTGGGCCCAGATGAAGCCACAGTAACTGGCCTAGAGATTATGCAAAGCCACAGAGGGCAGGACGGGGGTGAAATACTGTCTGATTTACATAATCAGATAAATGGGAGATACAGCAGTGCGATTCCCTCTGCTCTCTTCATCATGCAGGTTCAGGTTTGGCCGAGAGACGATTTTTAAAAGAGTAAGAACAGATTTCTGCTCTCGATTGCAGATTAATGTGTCACTTTTACCCAACAGAGCTTTGGGTGATAGTAGAAAATAGCTACTATGACCCATTTGTGCGGTGTGGTGTGTGGTTCTTTACAATTATTTATGTTTTGTGGTGCTAATTTAAACTCTGCTGAAAGTAAAAAGGTGTGCTATACAGTAAATCAAAGTGTCCCATAGGTGACTTTAATTTTCACACATGTGCAGGAGAAATGATTAAAACAGCTCCGACCCCCCGTCCTGACCTGATAGTGTTTCCATCCCTGAGGGAAACAGATGGAAATAGCTCTCAGGTACGAAAATGCAACCAAGGCTCCGTATGGAAATGTCATTTCCTCTGCATAACGAGCAAATCGCCTCTAAAGTGCATCCTTTCCCCTGCCATTCACAGAGAGCGAGGCGGAAGGAAGAACGCTCTCCTCCTCAGAAAAAGAGACATTTACATCATAGGGGAATTGTTTGATTTAGTGATTCTGTTCTTTTCATGCTGCGTCGTGTTTTTCTAGCGATTTTAATGGAGATAATTACACAGCTTGTGTAACTGGAAGCTCACTGCTTTGTACAGTATGTCGATTATTTTACCTCCTCAGAACAAAAAGAGAGTGTTTCTTTTTTTATTCTGTCCTCTCATCACCTTCACTAAATTGTACATTTTAAAGTAAATCACAAAAATATCTGCAACTCAAACGACTGAAAATGCATTCAGGATTCATTTTAATTATAAGAACAGATCTCTGCTGAATCCAATTTGCACTCAGCAAAATGAAGACAATCAATTTGGGGAAGATATTTTGTTGTAATGAGGTTTTTTTTTCATCCTTCAGGCAAATTTGTGATGGCGGTGATTACACAACAGAAACAGAGAGCTCCTTATTCTCTAAAAGTTTAACTCTTCTGACTGTTTGTGACCTTACTGATCATTTTATCATTTATCAAACAAACTTCAGAAGCGGGATCGAAGCTGCAGCGGTTTCTATCACAGATGTTTTCAGCTGAGACGGACTTCAGACGATTAACAGGCAGAAAAATGTGATACGGTTGTTCCGAAAAGCACCAGAAGGAAAATGTCACCTTGTAGGTCGTAGATCACAACAAATCACCACAAAATCTTTATTTGGTATCGATGTGTCTGCCTGTTATGAAAAGAAATGTTTCCCCCTGTGGCTGTTTTAGTGCAACAAGAAGTGACTGTAGACCTGGACGGCTTAGACAGACAAAAAAAGAGAGATTTAACACTGAAAACCTGATGAAGACTACGATGTTTAAACAACTACTTTAATACCGACCAGACACCTGCAACTCGCCTCAGCCTGACGAGAGCTATAAGTATTAATTTACTGCTAATTTGTAATAAATATCCTGCCTCTGCTCATCTCTGTCAGTGTTTCATAAGCATATTTGAGAAGTCACTGCCACAAATTGCATTTCCTGAGGTTTGAGATGCTCAGCTGTGATTTCTGAGTGACGTGCACCGTTACCTGTACTGAGCAGCAACAGGACCTTCATGCACAGGTACTCGTCATGTGACACCTGCAGTCTGACGAACTCGTTACAGATCTTCAGCATCTGTTCGCACTGGTCGGTCATGAAGGGCAACTTCATCCGCTCTCTGAGAGGAGGGAGAGGGGGGAGGTGGAGAGGGGAGAAGGGTGGAACAGGTGGAGACAGCGGGGGAAGAAACAGAGGAAAACAGGGGGAAGAGAGAGACACAAATATTATCCTCGGAGCTCTTTAACTCATCCTGTTATTTAATTCCCAGTAAACAGCCCCAGCAGGGACGCCACTACAGACGTGCAGGAGAGAACTGGACTGTGAAATCAGTCCTGATGGATTTTTACACCTCACTTCCACTCACACACAGCCTACATTACTTTCTACCTCAAAAAATCAATGCAGCACATTCTCCAGATTCATTGTGGGGCCTGAGCTTTAGAGCTATGTATTCATTCTGACTAAATGGCGTGCAACCGACAGTGACTTCTTCACCTTTCATATCTATTTTTACCCCTGTGTGAGTTTACGAGGTCCACTGGGAGCAGCTCCTCACAGCTCGGTCCTCGCTTTCTGCGTAGAGGATTAGCTGTTTGTGGGTCGTAACGGTGTCGAGGGCTCGGGGCACGTCGCACTCTCTCCACTCGGGGTGAAGTGAATAACATTTAAACACAGCACCTCAAACGAGTCCGTGCTCATCTTAAAACAAGAGCTGTGACCACAACTCCCATCAGGTAATAGAGGAGATATTATGCTCATTTTCAGATTCATAATGTGTATTTGTCATTTCTGTCATCTCGTACAGCAGCACTGTGTTCCTCACAGTCTGCTCTGGTTGGTCAGCTCTCACAAGTCTGAGCCAGCTCCGTCGTGTTTTCAGCTTTCAGTTAGCGTCACTTCCACCGAGAACATACAGTCGGTGTAAATTTTAAAAATGTTTGCGTGTCACAAAGTCACGGATTTAAAGGAAGGACTACTGACGAGGTGTTTTAAGCACTTTAGGAGCCGTTTCCTGTGGGACAGAGAAGCTCCTGTTGGCTTGGAAAGACTCTTGTGTATTTGTGCTCCAATCAAATATGTTTTTATTCTTAATCATAAACTGTGTTTAATCTGGGCTTCTGAGGGAAGTCACGTTTATGTTTCTGAAAGTAAGCAAGCCGACTAAAACGCTGATTCTGCACCAAGTCGAGGTCGACATGGAAGCTACCGTTCAATACTTAAATTATTCCGTGATTAAATCTCACATTCTAGGTGCATAGTTGGTTACATATTTACCTTAAAGTACAGACATAAAACTCCAACACTTTGGTGTAAAGAGATAATGATAAAATAGACACAAAGATGTTTAAACCCCCTGAAGTAACAGTTGACCTTCAATAATTTAAAATGGCGCTATAAGAAGAGAGAAGCCAACTGTCAGTGAGTCTCTGCCTGATCCTGAGTCCTCCAGGGACAAACAGTGGTGAGCACAGAGACTTCCAGGTACGACCGATCTGTGATTCTTTAAGTAACACGTCTTTGTAATTAACATACTGCAGTCGTACCTGAGCCCTCTCTCTGTTATTCACCTCACGCCTCAGTGGGATTTGTGAGGAACGTGTGTTTTATAAACCATGAGAGGTTGTTTCTTTTTTGTGCCTTTTATTCGACATCTTGTCTTTCTACAGTCTGTCTGTGGTAACGCCACTGTTGGCGTGTTGTAGGCTGCAGAGAGCCATGTGCTGATAAACGGGGTGTCACCGGCTGCTTCCTTTCACCTGATTAAACATCTCAACACAGAGAAAGTGCCAAATCTCTTTCGCGGACGGATGGACGAGTGCGTGATCCGAACGAGACTGTCACGGTAAAATTAACAACTGCGAAACAAAACTGGCTGACGAAGAAGAAAACGACAGAAACATACAACAGCTGGTCGTGGTACGCACTTGTTGATGACGAGGTCGGGGGCGAAGCAGAGCATGCTGCCGTTACACTGCTCGTACGACCGCCACCCGAGACTGAAGGACATGAGGAAGAGCCAAGAGCACTGCAGCAACGTCATCTGGTCATCCAGGTGCAGGTTACGGAAGCCTGAACGAGTCAAACGAAGAAAACACATAACAATCAAAACACATCAAATCACATATTAAATTCCGCTGATGATGGTGATCAAAGCTGAGCATTTATCTGTTCTTTAAACTGAGGTGTAATTATTACAGCTGCATATTATTTCAATCAACCTGGAGGATAATGATGGCTGCTGCACAATTCACCTATTCTGTCTGTATTATCAAAATGCACAGCAGAGAGACACAGAGCGACTGAACAAAAGAAAAGGCAATCGCTCGATACATCATTAAAACTTGATTACTGCTGCAGCTCACAGAAGAACAGAATAAGGTCGAGTTAAGTCGATGTTCAAATTGGGATAAAATTGCAGTTCAGTCATTTCCAACGCTGAGAAGACTGTACGACAAAAAAACAAACAAAGAAGTGCACATGAGCAGTCCGTTCACATTACATGTGTTTAAACTGGGGCTTTGTTACGTAAGAGCTTTCCCTCACTATCACCTCGGCAGAACGCCAGCTCTGAACAACACACACAAGATGGAAGCCAGATTTGTCCCTCATCACTCTGTCACACACACACAGATGACAGCCAGCTAAACAAATATATATATATATATATATATATAATATATATATATTTTTAAAAAAGCCTTTGGGAGGTTTATTCTCTGGGAAATCTTAAATCTTTCGTGTGACCGACGGCTACAATTCGAGTGAGGAGAGAAAATCTCCAAGCAAATACCTGAAGCGATTATCAGGTCATGTGCCACCTTTCTCATGATGAGAAGCTACAGTAGCATGAGGAGGTTTAATTCCAAACTCTTTGGAGTTTTCAGTTTTGTGGCCCTTTATATTTATATTGATACCGTGCACATAAGTGATCAGGGGCAACAGTAAAGTGCATATATGACTGTATGAAGTGAACCACAGTCACAGAGCAGTAAATCCGCTGTTAGAGTCAATAATTCAGAAGTCAGAATGAAACTGTCAAGAACTGCAGTGGTTTGAACAGAAAGGGGATTTCTAGGAACACTGACTGTACAGAGATAATTAACACAGATGGCTGTAAAAACGTCAGCTTCATACATATTCAAGAAGACGTTAACCTCGGTCAAGACCTGATCAGAATCAAACCACTTGAAGAGGCCGGGGTCTACAAGGTGAACTGTTCTTTCATAAGCCGGCGACGCTCTCCTCTTCTGTCTGTAATTAACCACTCAGCCATTACGGAGGTCACGCTTTCTATTAACAGGGTTGATAAACGGGTTTTTCTTTGGCTCCCCTGACAAGAGGAACCATTTCAGCGATGCACAGCAGGGATGTTTCACCTGATGGGAATGTTCGGCTCTACTCAGGCACAACAACAGGGCCAAGAAACTATCATTATAGACCGGCGTTATTACACTAAAACATGAAATAAAAATCTGTCTTTGGACACTTTAAGTCACAGACACGGAGATCGCTATCTGGCTACCAGGCTAACAAGATTAAATCAGCTAAATTGCGAACTTCAGCTAAACAATGGCTCCTTCTGTGCTGGAAGCTGCAGTCTCAGTCCGACTAGAGTAAAGTCTGAACACCTGCCCGACCCGCTGTGAAGACTGTGACAGTTAGAAGTATCGTCAGTTCTGTTTCAGGAACTTCTTGTTCTGCATTAATCTCACAGGGCGACTGGCAGGTTCTCGTGTTTGTTTAATACCGAGGAATGCTGCGAGTGTGACTGAAGGGCAAAACAGATAACTCATGTCATTGTGTCCTAAATGTCTGGTTAAACTAATTTTCTTTTTTCTTTATCTAAATGTTTGACGAAGTGATGATTCATCCTTGACAAGCTGCATGTAATAAAAGCAACAGATGATTTTCCATGAGTGGCTTGGCCCACTTCACAAGAAGTGAGTCTCAAGTTACGAAATGGAAATACTTCCAGTGACACACTTTTCTTTAGCAGTGGTGTAATTCACACATGCTGAGGAGCTTTTCTTGTTGTTACCTGGCAGTGACTTGGCCCACTTCACTGCAGAGATGACCTGCTGCCCCCCCAGCCTGTTGAGAGTGGTCATGAGGCGTGAGGAGGTGTCGGGCAGCGTGCTGTCGTAGCCCGAGTAGATGATCTCTGGCTCGATGGCCTTGAGCACAGACAGCATGGTGGGCACAAGTTGGGGCATGCACCTGGGGATCACTGGAACAGGCATGTTGCTGATGGGCTCTGAGGGTCCAGGGCGCTGCTGCACTTTCATCTTGATCAGCTTCTTGTTTTTCCTCGCTGGGGGATGAGGAGGGAGAGAACAGTAGGAAAGGAAAGAAGGAGACATGAAAACAAGGAACCAGTGAGCAGCGGTTATTTTACTTTTTATGCATCAAGCAGATGTTTCTTCAGCAAATCACGTGATCGCAGAGGCATCCTACAGCCCCCGCCACACAGAAGAACGAGTTAAAGTTCAGAGCAGGAAACTGTTTGTCAGAGATTATAAGCTGATCATTTGATACACGGGCATTAGGGTCGTCATAGGAATTAATTTTATGGGGAGTCATGTGTTTTCTCCTCTCGTGTCATGAGTTTTCGAGTGCCATGTGCTGTATGGTACAAATGTACAGACAGCCGGCAGAACGAGGGGAAACAGCCAGACAGATGTTCAACCGAGCAGCCAATCAGACAACACAGCCATCATGAGGTCTGACAAAATGAGGAAGTATTAATCTAAAGTTTTTTCATCAGTGATGAATCATTTGGTCTATAAAATGTCAGAAAGTAGTGAACGTGAAGTCCATCAGTTCTCCAGAACGCAGGCTGAGCACAAGATATCAAATTCACCACAGTAAGAGAGAGACAACTTTAGCTCCAAACATCAGATAAATACAGAAATAAACAGCCTCATAGCACCAAACACATAATAAAAAATATAAAAAAAATGTTTTGATATCATAACAAAGATGTCTATGTACTTTTTGCAGCAATATTTATGGATGTTAGCATGCTAATCAGCTAGCCTCAGGCTGTTCTGTCTCATAATGCTAACTGAGGCTAACCGCGGCTACACTTAGCAACAGTCAGCTGCGCCCCATTTTTTTTTTTTTTTTACCTCTGAAAGGCGGCCAATTATTCACATACTGCACCTTTAAAATCTCATTTCTTTTTATGCCCATTTTAACTTTTTTACGTTTTATTTTGTTGCACAATGAGAATGTTTAAGAAGTGAATGTGCGGATGCTTAATGCTGCATGAACACGTACGATATTTACGGAGGTAAAAACATTTGCTGATTACACACGACTCCGTCATGTCAGCCTCCCTTCACCAGATCTCTACACCTCAGTGCTGCACTTTACTTTACATTTATGTGGATGAAGAAAATCAAAAGGGACAAGTCAGTGATGGAAACAACTGAGTTACATTAAAAAAATGTCAGTTCTAAGAAACCAGAGAAAGGTTTGAAGAATGCAACATGCTGTTTTCTGCACAGTACTGCGCCGTAACGTCTTCATCAAAACGCTCCCGTTTCTCAGAAGATGATTGATTTTGACATTTTATTATTTTTTGCAGAAAAGCACCAACAGCAAAAGCAAACTGCTGTGTTTTTGCAGGCAGCACTGTATGCAGATCATTTCGGCATTTCACTAAATGTGCAGAACATGTCGGGAGTTGAGAGGTTACCGTGAAAAAAACATGTTTTTTTTTTCTACCCTCTACCTTTTTTAATTTCCTTTCCTGCCGTTTCTATGGCAACTAAGAGCCTTTCTGTTGGGAGTCTGTGTGCTGATGTGGTGACGTCCATCAAACCCCTCTCTCCGTCTTCTGTCTCTCTCTCTGTGAAGCTACCTTCTCCTCCGTGTGACAAACTGCTGACTGTTAATCTGACTCAACACTCACTTATACAAACCACTGGCAGCTTTTTCACACCCTAAGGGGGCATCAGCTGGAACGACACAATGACCAAGTTCCAAGCACTCATGCAGTGGTTGTGCTTCAGCTGTTGCCTCCCACGTCCATCTTCTAAACCCTCAACAAAGCTAAGTGGTGTCACCGTGTCCCAAACATTCTTCCCTGGAAGCAGAATCTGGTGAAAGATCAGCAGGTGATCCGAGACTGCGGACTTTTGACTTGACACTGATCAATGTGTGTGTCGATTCTGTAGCCGGTCATGTTTCCATACTGATGAACACACATCTTACAGCAAGACGTTATAGATCTTATAGAATAAAAAAAAGAATCTGTCGTCTTTTCCAAATTTTTCTCACAGGCAGACATTGTTTTGTCAAAATACATTTGCACAGCATGTTTGATTCAACGCGGTTAATAAATCTCTCGCTGACATCTGTGAACAAATCTGTGCTGGATTATTGTGAAAGTGATATAATGAAATGTGATGCTGTCTTGTGACTGGGTCTAAAAGGCTGCAGCTCCATTATTTCTGCTTACAGTTGGATAGTTTACAAATAGTTGGAGTGCTACAATAACAAATGACAAAAACAGTTATAAAGTTATTATGGAAGTAAACTCAGTAAGTCTATTATAATACACTTACAATTCAATTCGGTATAATTTGCAAGTGTGAAGCTACAAGCATGATTTGAAACACTGCAAAGTTTCATTATCTCAGCTGTGGAGATTTTCTCCTCATTCAAGCACGAGGTCTGGAGATATTTGTGTTTGCGTGCGGCTGTCCATTTCAATAACTTGATGGCGTGATGATATAAATATAATACAAGTATATGTCAATAAAATTCAAATTTGAAGATTAAATACTTGAATCAAATGTGCAGCCGGTGAACCTGTGGATGTATTAAGGACACAGTGTTCGACGATGGCCTGATTCCCATCAAATGAGTCAAAAGTCAGAATTCAGTTTCCAGTTTAAAAACCGTCAACTGAGAACTTGGAAAATTTGAGTCCCCAGTTCAAACGCAGCAGAAGCCTCCACAGGGCTTCCTCCCACGCAGAGCTGCCCACTGACGTCCTCCTGCAGCATCCTAGACTTTCAGTGACTTCCTGTTGGCTTCACACCCACGTGATAGACATATACAGCTGTTTCACACATTTTTAAAAGCAACTGGACCGAATAAATCACATTCTGATGATTACATGAGTCATTTTGTGTTATTTCGTTGCGTTCAGCGCTTCATGGGGGCTTTTTTCTTCTTCTCAATGGCTGAATGTAGGCCAGTGAAGAACTTGATCTTACCCACCCATGGTTTATAACAGCTCTTGACTGTTAGCTTACAGGTCATAGTAGTTAGCATAGCTGGAGGTGTGAACGTGTCTAATTTTATCCTCCTCCTCTGCCTCTTGATCTACCAATGTGGGCGAGGAAGGTCCGGGGGAAGCTCCGCTCCGCTTTAACTGCTGCCTCACTCTGACTCTGAGGTCAGTTTTAATGAGGCCCGGCCTGATTTAAACACACTCAGACTGTTTACCTTCCAAGTTCATTCCGGCTTGAAGACATTTCCTGAAGCGGCAGGCTGGACAGTTCTTCCTTCGGATCTTATCGATGATGCAGTCGTTTCTGCCCGCGCACAGGTAGTTATGCTGGCCTGTGCAGAGGAGAGGAGGAAGAGGAGGAGGAAGAGGAAAGAAAAGGAGACATATTAGCTAGCTAAGAAGGTTTGAGAGGGATTATCCTGAGCAGTATGTATTATGACCAACCTAACCACCTGCTGATTCTACTGTAAGCCTGACAAGCCTGTTGCATCCCTCTGGTGTCCAAAGTGCGACTTCATCGAGCCTGCACTCGGAACACATGGCCCAGAAACTAGACCCGGTCCACATTCATATCACTGTCCACGTGCTCCAGTCTAAATGATTCAAATTTGTTTTCAGATGGTGACAGCTTCCCCTCATGATAACACTCTGACAGTCTGTGTATGAAGCCAAACATGATTAGGTTTTGGGAAAATAAATAAAAGGTAAAACAGTGATTTCTTTAATTTAAAGGAGACCTATTTCGCTCTTTTGTTTTCTTTTTTTTCCTTCAATCTAAGTTAAAAAGCCCAAAGTCTGCACCGACAGGAGCTCCCGTCTCCCGCAGAAAGCACCGCTCCTCAAACTCCTCGCCGGTAGTCCCGCCTTAAATTCTGTGACTTCTTCACTGAATCAATTCACATCACAAACACACACACACACATATCCTAATTCATGCCTGGCTCAGGCGTGTGTGTGCTGACCAATCAGGGCAGACTTTGTATTCAGGAGGGGGGTCTTAAAGAGACAGTGACTATAAAACAGAGGGAAAACTGATGTGTTTTTAAGCACTGAAGCTTGTAAACCTGTTCTACTCGTCTGACAAAATGAAAATGATGAACCTGAAAACGAGCAGAATACGTCTCCTTTAATTTGTCGTACATCTATGGCTGCTATCTTGTAGACCAGAGGGAAGAAGGTGTTTGCCAGCCCCAAACATTTTTTTTAGGATAAATGTTTGTCAGTCGTATGCAAGCAACACTATGAGCATAAAAACGGGCTCGACTACGGCTTAAATAGTTTGGGATGTTAAAGGATAAAGCTGGTTTCTGTTGTGTGAAACAGATCTGATAAAAAGACCATGCAACTCTCAGCACTCTGACTCTCTCCACTACCCTTCCTGTGGTTCTCAGCTCGATGCCCACGTGTTCCTGGTATGTTCATCGCGCCATTTCTGAGCAACACTCTTTCAACCTGTCACCTCTGTAACGAAAATCAGGCTGTGGTTACCGCTGCCACCTCAAGCCAGGAAGATCTATCCAATGTGACGATGTCGATGCCCTGCTACAGTAACAGTGTGCTTTAACACATACAGTACTTGTGAGGCAGAGCCTGACGAGTGTCACATGGATCTCATCGTTCCAGCATCAACACATTCCTTTAAATTCAGACTGAAGCTTAATCAAATTGACACAATCAACCAGGCGATGTTCTTAAGATGCCGTGGTCATCTGTAAGTTTCACTATGACAGCCATTCTATGAAAAGCTGTCATGATTATCTAGAATGACCTCCGATGTGCCAGATGAGTCACTAACCAACAAAGAACATCTGCTGCTGAGATCGCATCATGGGAAACAGACCGTAGGAAGGGATTTACAGAGAATAGACACCAGAGACAATTGTTCTGGTTGGTTTAGTTGCCACTTCCTTCAGTTACAGGGCAGAAATGGAAAAAGAAACTGATGGAAGGTATCACATATTTAAAGAGAGTTACATGTGATTGCATCATCAAGGAGGTTATGTTTCCACTCGTGTCTGTTTCAGGGCGGTTGGTTGGTTCGTCAGCACGATCACACAAAAGAAATACTGAAGGAATTTCCATAAAACTTGGAAAAAATGGATGAATCTGACTTTCTTTAATGTGGTGAGAAAGGGTTAAGTTTCATTATTGTTGTTAATTTCTCAGGTAAAAATCTGTCACATCTCAGCGTCTGTACAACATGACGCAGATCCCAAATAAAATCCAGATCTAGATTTTATTTGATATTCGATGAGGCTTGATTGAATTAAAGGTGCCTGTTGGGCTTTGGCGGAGGTATGCGCTCTACTGAGTGCCAATCTAGTTAAAAGATGCTGTTGAGTTGCAAATATGAGTCGTTTAATTGATTAGTCAATCCAGTGAACTATTTTGATCATCGATTAATTGTTTTTTTTAAGTAAAAATGTCAAATATTTGCAGGTTCCAGTCTTTGAGTTGTGGACGAAGTGAACAATCTGAAGACGTCCCTCGAGGCTCTTGATCGATTACTTGTGAAAATAATCTGCAGATTAACTGATAATGCACATTTATTGAAGCTGCCTCTTATCTCATCCGCAGGTTTTTACAGCTAGCTTTATGCTCTTGTCAAGGCCTGGATTTAACTTCTGCCTTTCCAAAAAAAGCGGACCTTGTGTCTGAGGTCCTGGTCCAACAGAGAAACGAGGCACAATGAAGACACTGTGCCGGAAAGGGATGAGATGAGATTAGACTGAAAAAAGTGGCTCATTGTTTCCTGCACTGACTGGTTGTCTGTGTTACGTGTAGCCTAAGGTGGAACTATTTTAAACTTTTTCAGCCTTCAGAGTTCAAAAGCTGGTCTAATTTACGAGCGTCCGCACCGCCTGGACGTCCGGACGGCCCGATCATAGTTTTCTCCAACAAAACAAACTACGGTCGACTCTGAGAGCTGAAGTGAAGTCCTGCTCATTAGTCACTCGGGTATAACAGCGTCACTCATCATAGATACATCGCAGCTAAAAACAACCTTATACAAAGTCAATAGTGCCTCGACAAAATGCCCTTTGGGACCATAAATATTGTTAGTGATCTTTGAAATATCATGTGTTTGATGCAGCTTTTTGAACTAAAGGGCATTCAATAATACTGCTGACGCCTTATATAAAAAACAAAACAAAACAAACAAAACTATACTGTATGTCTTCCGTTAACTCTATAAGCAGCACACTGGTCTGCATCCTGAAACGATGCCTCTGAACCCAACAATAGAGCCGCCTTTGTCTCAGGTTCTGAACATGTGTTTGGCCACAGAACGTTTCAACCAACGAATCCAATAAAAATGTCTTGTGATCTCGAGCCAGCTCATGAACAAACAGCGCAATAACTGAATTAAGACATCACTGGTTGGCCGGCTGTGCGGTCTGGACTCGGTATCATTCCTTAGAAAGCATTCGTGTTAAGCGTGTCAGTGGAAAAAAAAAGATGAAAAATATTTGCTAACCAACAAGTTTCTCCACGATGGAAATGAGACGAGAATTTAATGAAAGCAGCGTTTGAAAAACAGGGACTGTAGAAACATCCTGACCTACTTTAACCTGCCAGTAACGTCAGCGACAACCTTTAATGGATCAATTCATGAGGACAGATCCTTAGAGATTTATATAAGACACTCAGCAAACGTAACATGAGCAGGGTTCTGTGGATGTAACGGTGAAGTTTTAGCCGCTCGTCTGTTGTGTTTGTTACATGTTGGAATGACTGAAGGATTAATGTCCAACCTTTAAGATGCTCGTGTACACGTCGTTTCAGGATTTTTACCTGAAAGTTTGACTTTCTGTAAAGGATTATACTTTACACAGTGTTTTTGGGGGTCAATATTTGGGGAAAGACATATTCCAATATCAACATATCGGCAATATAAACACATTTTTTGGAGAATGATCCCTCAGATGTTAGAAAACACTCTGAGATGGAGGATTTTTAAGGTTTAACCAGTAATTACATTTCTCTCCAAAACATTTTCTTTGCAAGTATCATGCTTTTTACCCTTCTACATTTATTTGCTAACTTTAGTTATTACAGTAAGTAATACTTTTTTAAATTAATTCATCTTAAAAGCACTAATTCTGGTAATTCTGGTATTTTACGTATCAGATTCAAGAACTGGCGAGGCTGAGAATCCTTGTTTGTTTCCAGGATTACTTGTATGCCAAAGTAATATTTTACCACAATATCTTCACTTGTACTGAAGTGTAACTTTGGGGTACTTTCAATTAAACGATAAAGTTTATTGACATCACTGTGGAGTTACCTTTAGAACTGTTTAGTTTCTTTATCATGCCCTCCTGCTGCGTGCTCACAGGTAGGTGAACACTGATACAGAAACCTAAATGCACATTTATGAGCTCGGGCAAACAGAGAATCTGGGCCACCGAGCAAATGATTAGCTCAGCTTAACGAGGTTTCAGCACTGCAGCGCCCTACATGACGTTTGCTGGAGCTAAATGCACTCTCAGGTGTCAGTATGTGGAATATCCTCCAACACAAACGTAAGCAAGACTGAAGTTAAAGGAATTAAATACGGTGAATTAGGTTTATATCTGTGTATGTGGGAAATGCAGTGTTTCTCCAGACATGTAATAACAGAAAGATTCCCCGTTGAAAACTACAAATAATCGTGTTCCACAGAGGCTGGAGAAATGAATCTGCAGGGTTTCTGGTGTGATGACGAGGTAGCAGCCTAGTTTCTGCCAGGCTGCAGCATCGCTGATATCACAGGAAGTCATTGCAAACAATGGCGTAAAAAGCCATCTGTGGTGTTAAAAGTGCCGGCTGAAGCTCACCGATGATTCTCTCTGCCTGCCCGTCGTTAACACCAGCATGTCGGGCTGCAGCTAACGAGTGTTTGCTCAGTAGTTAGTGCCGTCAGCTCATAGCGACGAGGTCAGGAGTCTGAACCCGAACACTTCCTTTCCTTTTTTAGAAACAATTACTGGTAACTTAATCTGATGGTCTGCAACTTAAAAAGGAAGCAACTTATGTATGTGTGGAGCTATGACCAGCGAGTGTTTGTGTTTCTGCTTCCTCAATAACCAGACACTTTCAATTATGACCTGATGGGAAAACCACAATTTAAAAAATAAAAATAGCCCGTCTGTTGATGTGTTCCTGAAGAATGTGTTCATTGTTTCTCAACACATTCAGATTTTAATGGTACATCTAACCCCAACCCAAAACAGTAATCACAAAAGAACGTACCCCTCTTTTTTTTGTTTTTGCAATTTTATAAGTTAACGTTTCCTTTAAATCTACCACAAAACCACTGTTTCATACCAAAAATATGTGTAATATGTTAAATGACATGAAAAACACTGCACTGCAGAATCTGCCTGTAGAAAACCAACGTAGACACGAGAGATTTACTGTAAAAACAGTTCAACCAAGAATACAAATTTCATTATTGCCTACCAGAAAAGCCTCATATTTCTGTTCTGAGACTCGAGGTTGTTACTTATTTATTTCAGAGGGTGTGAAGGTTTAAAGTGCGAAATAAAAAGTGACACTCCTGAAATAAAATGTCTTTTTATTTATCACTTTCCAACAAACCAAATGGTTTTCTTACCAACAACCTCTCACCACCAGTTTAGTGAGTTCCTTTTTTCTAGTTATTTAGATTTACAGATGTTCTGAAAACTCGAGTGACACTTCTTTAACGCACCTACATCTGAGAATGTTTGTATGGAGGAGCTGCCACAATTACAAATAAAGTAGATATATGAATCAATTTATAAATTATAATGCCATCAAATGCAGCAAGAAGTAATTAACTTATATTTATGTTCAGTGTTTATATACCTTTGTATTAACTCCCTTACTTATTTACTTTCCTCTTACTTTAATTTATTTCTTCATTTGTTTATGTTATTATTTATTTAGTTATGTATTTATTCATAATTTTCTGGTGAGCCTGACATCGTCTCTGACGGCCAGCAGCGTGGGAGCAATAGTCGATCTGCACCAAACAACCTAACTTTAAAAATAAGGAGAATTTGGAATAAGTTAATTATAAATATGCAATTTAAAAGCCGAGTGAATCATCTAAAATATGCACAATCATAAAGCTGAAAAGGTTTGGAGATACAATTCACATTTTAAACTCAAAACACAGTGATATGAGTGAACAGTGGGCAGAGACCTGAACATGGCCTACATACAGTTATCAGTGAAACACATAAAGCAAATAAAACACATGAACAGCACAAGTGAGGGGGAAAAAGATCGAGAGGTGATTGTCTGACATCAGATCTCTGGATGTTAAAGAGTGTCAAGTGCAAAAAGAATAACCCTAATTAGAGGCGGGGACGTGATTGCAATTATTGGATCTACCACCTGTGATGAGGTGGAGCATTCAAGGAGGAGAAACTATGGAGCACAAAATCACTCACAGGCAATTTACGCTGACTTGAATTACCAAATCAGAACATTTGCATGCATTAACAGATAGCTGGCAGAGGAGGCTGCGCATGTGTGGAGGCAGACTGCTCAGATTTCAGTGCTGAAGGAGTACAGAGGTGATAGTATTTCCATCATAATCATCATCATAGTTGTCATTGTTGTTATTGAAAGTGCATTTATTTACCATCTGTGTTTTGTCGTGCTCTCCATCCTTCACCATAGAGACAACGGACGGAGGATAGAGAGGGGGGAGAAAAACAAAAAATAACAGATATAACTCTTTCAGTGCTACTGTAGAACTTCAGTTTGAGTGCTTGGCATTTACTCCAACACCACAGAATTAAAAAGAGATATTATTACTAGAATACAGTCAACAATCATACAACTCTTAAAGGGCAACGCCACCAATTTTACACTTTAAAGTGTGTTTACCAGTTAAAGAGGACGACTGCATGTGTGAACAAGAAGCATGAAGCCTGTTTGTGGCTCCAGAGGACGCTGCCTTTCTTTCTTTATCCTACATACAGACACATTATAGAACCAAATCTAACAACACAAAGCCAAACAAAGAGATAATCTCATTCACAGCGCTGGAGTTTTCATGTCGGAAGCATATTATATAATCATTTAACGGCTGAAATGTCTTGATTGCTGTTTTGTTTTAAACATTATAAACAGAAATGGAGGCTCTTTAATGTTTAACTTTATGATAAAGTGCAGGAAAGTTCTCTCATTTATCTGTTATGAATATGGAATTTTCCAAAAATAACAAGTAGTTGTATAATATACAGCATGCTATCTCCATCTGATCTCGACTAACATGCAACATCACATAAAAACATACTTACGTCAACATCCATCTTACATTTCTATTTATAGAAAGTTTCATCAAACCAAAAACATTCTTGTGTCGCTGCAGTGAACAGAAAACACGAGGACCGAGCTCTCGATCCGGTCCAGAGGAAGCTGCACGAATCTGGAATACTGCCTCCAGTGATGTCACTAGTGGCTAAATTGCATTGTGGGTAATGAAGGCACAAGAAGAATGTGTGTTATAAAAAAAAATTATATTGTTCTGCTGTGTTGATTTGTCCTGCCACAGCACCTTTTTAACACCATGCATTCTTCTTCCTGTGGCGCCTACGTTACCCACAATGCAACAAGCACTGAGCGATCACTGGGTGCAGTAAGCAGCTTCCTCTGGAGCCACAAAACTTTATACTACTTTTTTCACATATGCATTTTTACCGTGAACACTCTTTAATGTGTAACATTGGAGCAGTTGCCCTTTAACTGTAGCAGCACATCATCTTTATTAATGTTTAACACATGCTTTCTAAAATGTCTGATTGTGTGCAGGAGACTAAAAGTGTCTTTAAAGTTTTCATGATCAACCACCAGCCATGATTTGTTCCTGAATTGTTGCAGAAGTTGTTACACTGAGCGTTTCCCTGCAGCAGGTTTGGTCACCAGCTGTATTTGTTTCAGCAGCAGTGTTAGTCACAGAAACAGAGAACGACAGACTGAGATGGAAGAAAAAGGACAAAGATGCCGCTCTGCAAACTGGAAGAGATTAGTGTGGGTCATTTCTGGTCATTTAGTCCCAGTGTTGAATGAATAATAAATACAGACGGGTTTATTTAGTGTCTGTTGTTCATGAATGCAATAAGCAATTCACAGTTACATACTTCTCAGAAAGCCTTTTCAAACTAATCACACATCTGCAGAGACAGATGCACACAGAGAGAGGATAGAGACGCAGAGAGGAGCAGAGGGAGATGGACTGCATGGCAGAAAGCCTTTAACACAGATTACTCTGTTTGTCAGGTGCATTCCTGTTCCTCGCAACTTAAGGCTCTGTCGAGGCAATTAGTGCCCGAGCTGTTCGCCTGTGAGACAACAACTGAATATATTATCAGAAGAGGCCGACTGGAAGCGAAGCAAAGCAGAAGAATGGCTGTCTCGCAGGCTCATTGTTTTATTAATCCTCTATGAGTCAACGATTTGTTAATGGTTAAGTTTTAAATCTCCAATTTGTTAGCTGTCAATCAAAACGACTAGCGAGGCACCTCCGCTCTGATGCAGGACGAACAGGAAAGGCAGGAGAAGAGGAGGCGCTGACATGCAAGGTCAAGACTGAGACTCAAACCCACAGAAATGCAAGTGTGTATGTGACGCATGGCTTCAACAAGAACCCCCAGATTTTACTCTGACCTCGGATTGTGTTTTTTTAAATCCAGTTTTCCTAAACAGTGGAGATGTTTCACTGTTGTGCAACAGCTTCAAGAGCAGACCTTATGTAAGTCCAGTGACTGAGGATCTTTGGGACAAGATGTACAAAGCTAATGGATGCTAACCATCGCTATTAAGTGCACATGCACAATGTTGTGGCTGCATAATGTCGAATACATGGACATGAATATGCAAATCTGATTATGACCTGGTGTAAATGTGGCCACAATGTATCGGCTCAAAAATGTGTGGCGATTACAAAATTCAGGTTCTGCCAGTAGCGTCACGTCTGAGGGAGGGAGTGGATGTCTGGGTGTGTGAGACCAACCTTCAACTGCCCTCTTAAAGAACACCTTGCAGCTGCCGCAGGTGACGACCCCGTAGTGGCATCCCGAGGCCTCGTCCGAACACACCAAACAGATCTTGTGCGTCTGCCCGCTCGGCTTGGACTGACCCGGCACTGCAGAACTGATGGTCTCTCCCGCTCTGGGTGACGAGCTGAAAAGTGCACAGAGAAGGAAAGGAAGAGAGAACAATACGTTAAGATTAATGAGCTGCATCCAGTTTTAAAGACGTTTGTCACCAAGGTAGGCTGCAGAGCGCTGCTTTATAGGTATTGACAGTCTCAGTGGTATGTTGTGCTGTTGCTAGGAGACGTGAAAACCCTGAAGACAAATCCGGCCGGCGACGGGAAATATCTGAACTGAAGACAGATAACCATTCTGATCGTGCCACTGCTCGCTCTGCTTTTTCTACAGTCAATTCTACAATCAGATGAATGAATGTTGAGAATAAAAGTTGTATATTGCACAAAGAATAAAACTGTTATTTACACCCAAAGAATATCCTACAGGGAAAAGAAGCAGCAAACTGAAACAACAAAAGTCTTTTCTGTGCTGCACCACAGAGATGTGACACAGCACACTGACTTCACTGTAGCTGACTGGAAGGTTCAGATTCAAAACTCTGATGTGATATAGTTGATGGTTTGTTCATTTTGACGAGCTGACAAGGGAAGTGATCACAAGCCTGATCCATAATCTAACTTCACATTTTTCAACAACCCTCCAGGATGTTCAACATGTTGTGATTGCAACAATTGATGGGAATTCTGCTTAATTTCCTCGCAATCACCACAGCTGACACAAATGGAAGTGACAAAAACTGCAAAAACTATCAGAATCTTTTGCAATTTTTGCACTTGCAAATAGTAGCAATAAAAGATAAAACAATACAATAAAAACCAGCCAGAAATCCGACATTTGCAGCGGCAACAGTCTAAAAAAAATACAGCAAAATGTTGGAAGGACGGATGATTTAAAAGACATCAACTAAGGAAGAGGATGTGAAATAATACACTGACCCAGCAAAGCCATCTACGGGCATACGTCACGTCAACATAGTCCAACTAGCCAATCAGGTTGAGAAAAGAAACAAAACCTAAGATGTTGCTAAAATAGAACAACGACTTATTAAGTGGAACCTGCAAGTCGTCGTCCTTCCTGAAGTGTCACAGTGAAATTGTGGTACACGAGAGAAACTCATGTTAAAGTGGCCGCAGTCACTGCTCCTGCTAACGTCCATGAGAATGTTTTATGTCCACACTCCTACTCTATGAGCAGGAACGCTGAATGTCCATCATCAGAGAGCTCGCTGATCGTTTCCTCATTAATGCTCAATGTGTGACGACACAGAGACAAACCTGAAGGAGCCCATCACTGAAGCTCTCGTGAAAACTGATGTCATTTACACACAGAGACTCCCGTCTATAATTAGACTTAAAGTAATGGTTACATCTGAATCCGGTTGACAGATATGTTGCGGGCAGAGAGCCAGCATGTACGTTGGGAGTGTGTTAGTTTACAGGGCGTGCTGCAGCCAAACAGACTCCAGACCAGTGTTAGACTGACACGTCTGTGTAATCCATGACAAGAATTTGACCGCATTAGAAGGGCTTAAATCTTTTCTCTCTTGTTTGTTTTGGCAGCACACCGGTTTGAATGAGGGCATTATGTAACAGAGTTGGCTCGCTAAGCCTGGTAATGACTTTACATTCAGGCCTATAGATATCTTAGCCCTGCTGGTGACGCTGCCCACTAATTCCCCAAGTGTTGCTCCTGCTGAGCTCTGTAGACGGGAGCGGGGAGATGATAGAAGTGAAACTCGTTAGTGTCCATCTCACAGATCTGGAGTCACCCCATCTCCACATACAAGCACAACTTAAATTCATGCCGCCGCTTCATGGTCATTGGAAAGACGACACTTGCTCATGCGGACTGGACGGCGACCAAGGTGGAGTAGAGGTGGTGGATCTTGGAGGACGACCAGCTAAGGAGTTTAGCCATAGCTTAACACTCATTCCTGACACATGCAGACAGGTCAAGATAGCAGCAGGAGTCAGAAAGCGATGCCGTCTTAGCTGTTGGCAGTCAAAAGCAGACAACTGCACTGTTGTGGGGGAGAGCGGGGAGCTTGTTACCGGCATGATCTGTAGAAAAATACCTTTTAAAAAGTCAAGGATCCAATCACACGTTTCATCATTTATTGGTATTTTATCTGTTCTAATTAAAAAAAACAAAAACTGACCTTGCTGCGATAACAATTCAGGGAGGCCAGTACTGATACAAATTATTATCATAGTATCAAACAGCCGGATAAAGATAGAAGAAAGAAAGACTTTATTATTCAAAAATCATATCAAAAGCTTTCTTGTCACCGCAAATCAGATGACAGACACGCAGACCGATGTAGCTTTGATATGGACCAATAATATCAGCCATAAGATATGAGAATAAACGATGCACGACAGAAATGTGACCTACAAACCTTCATGTTTTTTGTTTTTCTACATTTTCTTTCCACTCGTCTGACAGAAGACGTGTTATGGAAGCAAACGGCCCAAAAGACCCTGTAAACTGCCCTGAAGTCTCTCGCTCTGAGGGAGCACCTCAAAAAAAAAAATGTGGTGAAAAAATACAACAAGGCAAAAAAGTTTATTCAAACAACAAACACACAACTCAACCACAGACCTTCAAGGCTGCATGACTAACACCTAAATGACTCAGCTCGGCTCATCCTGAAACTTATCAAACCCACATTTATGGCTGTTTTTTTACTGTATATGATCGAGGTACAGTAACCTCAACACAACTGTGACCTACATTTGACACGAAAACCTGAACACAAACCCAGATCAGTACCCAACTGTCATTTCCACCTTGTTGTGCGACGGATCCTGTTCACGCTGCCAACGCTAGAAAATAGATAAACAAGGTGAGCTCAGTGTTTTTCACCACTCTACACTATGTTTGAACTTTAAATGCAACACTATCACTCTGCACATTTGGCAGATGCTTTATAATATGTACCGGTCTTAACTCTGGCTTGTCGGTCTGGCAGTAGTCGGGTATTAATAGAGAGGACCGTCCTCCCCCCCCCGACCCCGTTATGAGGAGTATGGTGTCCTCCTGCTATGTGCTCATCTTTCTGGCACTCTCATTACTTGTCAACTTAAAGTAGCTATGGCTGGATTTGAGTGAAGATGCTGTGAACACTCATTATCGGGCAGCGCTTGACCTGCGATGGCTCTCTCGAGGTTTGCTCAGCCACTGGAAAGAAATCCAGACGGCCAAGTGAAGCAGGAGATCACATGACGGCAACTGAAGCCCGTGTAGGCATTCACACGGCGTGCGCTTTAACAAGCTGAGATTTTTCAGATAATTTGAGGTTTTTATTTGCTGCAACTGCTCCGAAAGAGTTGATCTACACCTACCTCTTCTTTCGCTTGCCATCTTTGGTTCTTTGAAATTAATTTGAAAAGGTCATGTTACGCAGATATATTCCACAATGCCGGTAATGTAAAATGGCCACAGGGTGGTGTTTGAATTAAGCACTCATAATCCCCCTCTGCTGTTGCTCCAACTCACATGCTCCTCCCATCGCTGAGCCAACAAGTGTGGCTCTGAGCCATGCAGCGCAGATTCAAGCCTCATTAGGAACGCCTGCATACTGGACCAGAGTGCAATAAACATGAGCACTCTCTCTCCCTCTCACACACACACACACACGGCAAAAGTGACTTGTGTTTGAGCAGTGTGTGCTGAACAGTCTGGTACATACATGCAGAAAATAGAAGCCTAACAAACACACCTGCGCACACAATTATACAATTTACAAAAAATAAAAAAGAAAGCACATAAAAGCTGCAGCTCACTGCCCTTTGCTGCTCTTTCTCCGCCCACACTGTTCTCCATGTGCACTCGTGTGTGTCTGTGTGTGCGTGTGTGTGTTGCTGCACTGTCTTATAAAAGGCTAATGTAACATAAATGTGAGCAGGACAGACACTGTTTACATCCTGAGACATGCTGCCAATCAACGTTCTAGCGCCTCTAAATATCTCTTCCTGCGTGTGAGCACATGCTACCAGAATGTGTCAATCCTGAAAGACGGCGCAGAGCGGATGTGCTGGAGCGCCTCGGCAACGTTCATGACTCGAGAGAAAAAAAACAAAACAGTAAATTAAATGAAATCCTGCTGCGACAGACAGTGCGAGCCTGCAGGATTTTATCAAGAATGCACAATCCTCACAAACGGCACATTCACAGACAGACGTGGTGATCAGTTGTGACTTCTGACAATAAACAGGATGCTGATTTTCAATTAATCACAAGAACATGCCAGCAGCTGATTCAATCAAACCGGAGCAGCTACAAGTCATAAATGCGTTAGACGTTCTCTTAACGACGTAACGTTATGACGAGGCGGTGGAAAAGACAGATAGGCACTAATGACAGTCCACAACAAACAGAGCGCCTGGAGTAACTACGGAGGCAGAACTGAACCGGGCTGACCCGCTGCGGCGCTCGGGGAGTCATATACCAGTGACTACAGTGGGAACCGATGAGAGGACAGCTTATTTTCCATTTAGATCAAAGCTTTTTTAGGGCCAAAATGTGAGAGCAAGAAAGTCTGTGGCGGGCGGTGGGAGAGTGGTGGTTTCTCTCAGAGTGTGAGAACATTTATAACGCAGAGGCGTGACGCAAACATGGAAACCCACCGGCTCTGCCAGAGATATTAAAGTAGACATTTGGGGAAACTAATGTATGCTTTAGTGTAATTTCTAACTTGTTTTCTTGAGTAAGAAGTTTTGCACACTGCAGCTGCTTTACTTTTTAATTTTGGTGGGAACTATTTCAAACCGCTGGATAATGTCATAAAAATACGTCGTCTATTGATTCTGTTTCTAATTAGCAGCGGTGAAAAAGCCTGAGTGGGCAGAAATTAAACATCTAGATTTTTATCACAAACTCCAAACACATTTATCTTAGTTGAACTGTAATGCACTCGTGCTAGTTTCTGCACAAATATGCATTTCCATCTCTTTTTTTCATGGGAACCTTGGCACTCAGTAAACATCCTCCATGTTCTGCCCACTCAGTGATAGTGAGTGGGCTCTCTGAAAGGCCAACCATTATCAGAGACCCGTAGAGGAGGTGGTGCCATCTACATTCAAAAAACAGCAGAACTGATGATGATATAACGTGTTTTCACCTGGTCTGCCCGCACGACTGAGATTCGTTGGACTTGAATGATTTGAAACGTCGGTCTCACCTCTGAAAGCAACAACACAGTTCTTCTTTCATCACTGCAGCTCTAAAAACAATTATATTCACTTTAAATTAAACAGCAGATTTAAATGTCAGAATATTCTTTTTCTTTTAAGTCTTTAAATATCTATCTATATATCTATAATATTTGGCATTTTAGCTTTAAAAATAATGACTTAAAGACTAAAAGACTGAAGCGGAAGAAAATGGATGGATGGACACTTAAAGACTGAATGATTAATAAATAGTTGCTGATTAATTTACTGATGATCGACTAAACAGTTAATTGGTGAAGCACAGTGGCTGTTATGATCCTGTATAGTGCTGACAGTCTCTCCTCATTCATATTCTTCATCTTATTTATTTATTTTTTAAATAAAAACGCGACAAAATGAACACAGCAGGATTATATAACACCGTGAAGCCCATCTACCCATTATGTAAAACAATATTTATAAAAATCTGTTGGCTGACTTTTTAATCTTTATTGTGTAATTTCACTGTTTTACTGTACTTTGCTCCCTTCCTGCCTTTCTCTACTCTCACTTCCTCTCCCTCAATCGCATCCGTCTCTCCCACCCTCCCTCCCTCCCTCCCTCCCTCTCTCTCTCTCTCTTCCTCTCTCATTGCTCATTCCCCCTCTTCCTCTTCCCCTCACACCACCTCATCTGCCAAGGTTATATAATATTCGTATTACTGCTGCTGGGGCAGACGCCTCCTCCCTCCCTCCCTCCCTCCTCCCTCCTCCCTCCCTCCCTGCCTCCCTCCCTCCCTCCTCCCTCCCTCCCTGCCTCCCTGCCTCCCTGCCTCCTCCCCTCCCCGCGCTCAGCCTCTCAGCCAATCGAGTGTCACTACTGGCAGAAGTATGGAGGAGGTCAGGCGAGTCATGGGATTATCCAACTCACCTACCCGGAGACAAGCGCACACAGCGGATGGGTGTGTTTTCTGCATGTGTGTCACTAATAGGAACCCTGCATTCGTGTGTGTGTGTGTGTGTGTGTGTGTGTGTGTGTGTGTGTGTGTGTGTGTGTGTGTGTGGGTTTGCTCTGTGCATTACTCACTGGAGCTTTTTGGTTGTTAGAGAGGAGCACAGTTATAAAGCTACCCTTGTTTCAGAAATCATCATGTGATTGCGTGATGGCTCCTTCTTTTCTTCTCTCTCACGTTTTCTCCCGCTAAACTCCACCCACACACACACATACACACACACACACACACACACACACACACACACACACACACACACACACACACACACACACACACACACACACCCATCCTCACATCCGAGTGCCTCCATCTCCCACACAGTGAGCGCTGTCACTTCAATCATCATTTCATAGCGCCTGCCTTCTTTATTCTCTACAGTTTGAGTTGCTTGCAGCTTGTTGTATCCACACAATGTATTTTCTCCTGTGAAGTCAGCGGTCAGGTGTGACTAACTGAACAAACTACCTGACTGGGACCTTGTTACCTTCGATTTTATGAGTGTTGCCCGTCAGAAGCAAAGGCAGAAGAAGGCTGTTGCAGAACATGTTAGCGATGCTGCAGCGATGAGACATCAGTGGAAATAATGTGGCTTGGACATCTTATGAGTCAACTTTAGTATCTTTCAACCAGGATCTTAACCTTTCTTTAACCTTAACCACGCAGCGTTCGTGCCGTAATGTATTCAAAATGAAACCAACGACTGACGGATGATGCTGTCATTCCGCCGGGGGCAACAGCGCCGAAAAACTGCCTGGAGTATTTTGTCATCTCGGTTTGGAGGCCTTGTTAGTCGAGGCAATACAAACTCCCTCATTCCATCTTATTTGACAACATGATGCGAATAAAGTCTTGTAATCCAAACTAGAATCTTTTGAGCCCTCGAGCAGCGAGTTTGTCCGCTGGGTTTGTTTCCCAGAGCGAGCGAGGTGAATCACACTGCAGGAGAAGTGAAAGCTGAGATAGGAAAAAAAAACCAACATGTTTATAATTCAGCCGAGCGTTTTGACTTCCCCTCATGCACAAAGTGACAGTTAATGACTGTTCCATCCCACTATTTGCTTTATAAGAATGAGTACTGCGTCCCTCCCGCTCGCTCTCTGTTGTACTGGTGTTCTGAAACATGCAGGCAGAGGTGCTCATAAAGAATCATTATCGGAGCAGCCGACGTCTCATTAACGGCAATTTCCACTGTGGCTGGCAGTGAACTGGGGAACTGTTCATTCAGATTCTGCTCGGCTGCTGTCTTTTCATCTGGCCTGAGCACGCTTTTCCACTTTTTGATTCAGATTCAGATTTTATTTACTCTAGAACACACGCTGCGGTGCGAAGTGCAAACATAAAACTAAACAGCAGCACAATGGTGCAGCAGAACGGATCGTCAGCACGAATCAAGTTATTTGAAGAGACGCAGAAACGACTCTAAGACACGACTAGTTTACACGCTGTTCTTAGTTTATCTGCTGGTAATAATAAAATAACACAGACGGATGGTTTCCAACATTTCGACAGGCACGTCTTTGCATTCTCGACACTGCATGTGTTTTTTAAAATATTTCTCAGTCCCAGCTCGTCAGATTCAGCACTACACTTCAGACTACGTTAGCACAGATACATTAAACACAACATCTGATTAGAAACAATATGTCTGGTTATGCTTTCAGAATAAAGCATGATGAAAAATTACGATACAAATAGCCAATTTTAACAGTTTCTCAATGAAGCTAACACACAGGACGCGGCAAGTTGCAAATGTGCGACTGAGTGTAGTGATGTTTTCACTGAGATGGTCATTAAACTTAAATCTATAACTGCTGTTTAAGAGAGAATAAGAGCCGCTTAACATAAATAAACAATGCAGAAATCTGCCCGGGGATCCAATATGCAACAACAAGAGAGAAGAAGAAGAGAGAAGCTTCATACCTGTGAGCGACCTGGCCTCAAGGCTGCACAATAACTTAATATCTCTGTTTATTTTCTTTCAGCGGACTCATGTTGTGAAGGTCGGAGGAAATTGTGGATATGAGGATATTGTGGTGTACGATTATGCTGTCAAAACACAAGATAGCAATTGTATCGTATGTACGAGGTTATGGACCCTGATAAGGGATATTTGAGGATTGCTCGACGTCACACTCGCGTCATGTTATCTTGCTGTTTTATGGACATCAGTGTGATTATTTAACAAGTGAGCGTGCGTAGCTTTATGATAGAAAAATCATTACTGTGATATTGATTTCAGGCATGCAGCATCACCCGGCTCAACTGTCTCTTTGCACAGCTTCAGTTACATATATAGCGAGTGTGTAGGCAGAGCAGAGCAGCCCAGAAAAGACCAGATGACACTTTGAGAGACAATCAACTTGGAAAGTGTGTTAACGGGACAGACAGCGAGGCCGCTTCTGTGACTTTCATCATGTCCTGAGCAGAAGAGAGCAGCTGAGGGCAGCTCAACCGGAGACACAACTTCTACTGTTCCTCTGTGAGAAGGGTACGGTTCAGGCTAGATGAGGTCACATGTTAAATCCCCAGAGTATAGCTCTGCTGTGTTGGAATGTGGAGCTTTACAGGAAACTGGGCCACATGGTGCAGACCACAGGGAGCAGAGTGAAGGGCAAAGGCTCAGTCCTTCAAGTTTAACCCCGTTTTACTCAATGTCACTTCTGTTCTGCAGCGCTGGAAGTGCACGCTCATCGTGAAGTTCAAATGTCTGAACTCAAGTGTATATGCGTCCTGTCGCTACGTCAACCTGTCGAGTGTTGGTTTTACTGACCAAAATACCCTAAAACTGTGGAAATGGAGACTCCAGCTTTTAGTTTTTACGCTGTAAGAGACTTGATGTCGGCTGTGAGCAGGCAGGAGGGAAACAAGTGTCTCTACTGTATCCTGCTGGTGGTTCAACTACACTCATGTTTGTATATCTGTGGTTACTAAACAATGTTAGGCCATTTGTGGTAATCTTACCACAGCTTCTCTAATGTAATTCAGTGGATATTCTAACTGTTGTGGTCTCTGGTTTGATCCAGTAACTGGTGGACACGTGTAATAAACTCACTCGAGTCGCATTTTTTGCACACGTAAGACTTTTTAGCATCATATTCTGTTATAACTTCATGTGGATTGTCAAATTGATCGTTTTTTAAACAAAGTTGTCAATGAAAGCAGCTTTCTTTAACCAAATCAGACTTCTCCTTCCCGTAGCTCTGCTGCAGCTCAACGTCTTCCTGTGTGAAGCGATTGGCTCACACAGCTTTGCCTTCAAAGTTGCTTTCTCAACACTCATCAAGAAACCACTGATTTGCAAACTTCAACTGAAACTATTACTCATTTTAAACTAATGGCTGTTCAACCGGAAATTCTAATGGAAACTATTTTAGGAGTCAGTTAAATCATTGAAGTCACTGTCGGCATTTACACATATTGTTAATATGATATTAGACTAAATATGTTGCACTGTTGCATTATAGGGACCAGTTTTGGTTCATGGTTTTACCATCGTTCCTGACTGAGATATTCATGTTTTCTTTAATGCAATTACTTGATTATTCAATCAAAAGGACCCTTAAAATAATCAAATATGAAAATGATGATCAGCCCACCAGTTACTGTCATTAACAGCTAATCTCCGCAGAGCAGCAGATAAAATTTAGCAGACATTTTCTTTCCTAAATGAACAAATTATCATCTCCCTTGATCACGATGGACAGAACTGCAGAGGGATAATTAATTAACTGACCAATCAGTTAAGCAATCATTTAAAATTGTACTTTCCATTCATTAAAAGGGGGATATTTTCTGGTTTGCACTGAGGCTGTAAATCCAATCTGTCCACCACACTGAGGTTAGAATATGTGCTCAGCGTAACCTGCAGCTCATCTTCTGTCAACGTCGAGTTTATAACATGAGGAGGGACGGTGCTGACCCGTCCAGCGTGGGTGTGTGGGGACACTTATTCAGTACCTGGGAGGACGGGTCCAACACTGCTGTAATAAAGCCTGTGTGTGTGTTTCTGTCCGTGTGTGTGTGTGTGTGTGTGTGAAGGGAAACTTCAATTGCTCCCTGCAGATTCGATTTGCTGCTGACACATTGTGTATCTTAAATCAGACAGATGGCCGAGGCCTGAGGGCACACAGCACCCATTTCCCCTGGTGCCCTTATGTAATTAGCTTTCATTTAGCACCTTAATGCTTTGGGCCCCCACAAATTATCCACAAGAAAGTCTTCTCTCCCTTTTCACCCACTCTTTCTCTGTCCCTTGACAGAAAAGACCCCTTTCCTCTATCAGCACTTCATCATTTATTTCCATAAATATCACTATAAATCCTGCTGCTGCCGTACAGGCATTTGACAGGGCATGCAAGTGTTGGCTTGCATTGTCACTTTATTTTTTGCTGCTGTGAACAAGGAGCAGCGACATGCAGCATGCGAGCCAACAGCGATCATGTAACAGAAAGCCCACGGCTGTATAAATATTTATTAAGGCCACAAACATGTAAATCACACTGACATAAACAGCAGCCTACTGTTGGACAAGAACGCTTTCTATCTGCTAAAAATCAAGTCTAACAGTTTCGGATCAAACTCAAAAGTCTCTTTCCAAAATAAAAAAAGAAAAGACAGGAATATTGAATCAGTGCAAATCAGTTTTCAAAGCATTTGGATATCTGCCATTGAGGCTAAATAAAGATAACGGGGGCAGAAAGGAGTGCCCTGCTGTGGTTAGAAGAAAAAAAGTCCACAACCTGTTCCACCGTTTGGCCTCCATTAACTGGACTAAAGCACATAAACAGTTTAAACATCACACACAGCAGGGAATGCGGGCCGGAGCTGACAAAGTGTTGAATGTTAACCCGCTATAAACAAAATACAGTAGAGGCTGAAACCTGATCTGTGCACCCGGTCTCACCCTGAGGTCCAACCTGACAAAGCTTAAGAAAACAGACGTTTGTGACTGTGACAGAACAAACCAACGCCATTGAGTCTCATTATTGAAATGGCATATTATCAGCTGCTGGACTGCCAGCAACCAATGCATAGAACTGGTACTGACCCGTGGTTAAATGCATCTTTCTCCCCTGTACTGTATTTCTGTATAATGTAGTCAGAGGTGAGTCCGCCGAGCCTCACCCTGCTGTAGTCAGTAACGCTGCCTCTTCATGGTGAAAAACAGGTCATGCATACAGGCAGGCAGGGCGGCAAGTGGGCATGCACAGCTAACAGGCAAGAATGCAGAGAAAATGTTCAGCTGCAGCAAGATTGGCACTGCAGAGCTGTGACGGCTTAAGCTGACTAATGGAGGGTTAAATTTACATACGCCCACCATCTCTGTCTGCAGAAAGATTAATGAAGCTGTAGATGCAGACAGACAGACAAACAGGGAGATAGAAATCAGAGAGCCGGAGACCACATCTGAACTGGGCCCGGTTCCACATTTATTAGAACCGGACATTTGTTGGGGGAGCATGCTTGTCTGTTTAGTTTATTCTCTCGCCCGTGATGTGTGTGTCAGTGCAGGTTTAATGCAGTGGAACAGTGGCAGCGCTCAGCCTGACTCTGAACGGTGCTAATGTGTAATGTAATCCCTTTGCCAAACTAGTTTCCTGTCATGCAGGAGTCCGTCTAAGATGAAAGATGGTTTACTGCAGCGTGGACGGAGATGACAGCGTTCAACTGATGTAGATAATGCAAACACATCCAGGTTGAGAAACTTTGCATGGAAAGACAATAAAAAGCTGGATTTTTAATTATTTCACCGTATCATAAACTACCTCGTAAACTAGAATCAATAAGCAGAATGTCAATAAGAATCTCCACAATCTAAACATCCCTGTACGGTTGTGATACACAAGCTAAAACTCTCCCAACAGCTCGTCCATACTTCATCCTTTTGCCCAACATGATTTCCCTCCAACATCGAGATTTATCTCTTATCAGCGGCCGAGCAGAGGAAGGTGCTCATCAGCTTCAGTTCACCATCAAATAAAGTTGATGTGGCTCATCTGCAGCAGGTGTACGACGACATTTCCTGCATTTCCTTGTTTGAAAGTTCTGCAGGTTAATGTAGTTGGAGGTGGAGACTGATTGATGGGTCTCACTGAATGATGCAATCAAGTGCAACTGTAGATTGGAATATGCACACACCCCCCCCCCCCAACTGTACTTCCTTCCTGATGGGTAATCAGCATTTACCATCAAAATGAAATTCTGGTTTTGCAGCCTCTCAACTGGCTCACTGCATCTATCAACAGTATATTCACATGCAGCATACAGCACATAGCTGGCATGTTAGCTCAGGCGAGCAGCTGCGTTGTCACCAAATAAAGCTCATTTTACAAAATGAACCTTGAAGTATTGCTTTACTTAAGTTTTGCATTGTGATGTCCTCATCAGCATGACAGGTTCAAATGTTGGGTCTCTAAGTTACACATGACTTTTATTATCCTGTGACGGTTCCCTATAAAACTCTCAGCAAATGTCGCACTGAATTAAAAAAGTAAAGTAAACACGAGCATCACTTGTGTTTCTTGTTCTTGACGTCAGTAACGGTTGTTATGATACAGATGTGGAAATATGTAAGTAAACATTGCAGATATGAGATTGACAGGAGCGATGAACCCTACAATCCCAACTACTGGTTCTTCTGAAAAGAAAAAAGAAAAAGGAAAGAAACAGCTTCTGCATCTCTGCAGCTTTCAAATGTGCTGATGTAGTTCAGGAACAGCACTGCTAACGTACCGCGCTGCAGCTACAGAGGAGCTGTTTGCTTCTGCTGGCCACAAGCTGTCACGTGTATTTGTTTTGTTAACTTGTTTGACCACAAAGTTGGTTGCTAAATATCAAAGTCCTCAACAACACATACAAATAAACCCTCACAGCAGCTATAAAGTGAGGAATCTCTGTCTGTCTGTCTGCATGTTATTCAAATATCTTGAGAAGTGAGGAATCAGAAACAGCTTCACGACTCTGCAGACGGAAGCAGAGTCTCACGTGATGCTGCTTATGTAATCTCAGGGGGAAGCAGACGTAAACAAAATGGAGATTAGCGTGGTGCAACAACTTGCTGTAATGCCTGACAGTGAGGAAAAAAACTAAAGCAGAAGGTTTATTGAGTCTGGATCAGTGGAGAGAAGTGGTCAACACTGGTTTTCTATTCTTCAGCGAGAACTGGAGGAGAGATTTTAAGCAGATTTCAGCGGGAGGGTGCTAGCTACCGTTAGCCTCCAGGGCTGGAATATTGCTTTGCAGCACTGTCAGCTGCTCCGGGACGCCTCTCGCACCGCTTGTTATGGCCCGGCTTGGAAAGTACCAATGTAATTATCCAGATTTACATAAATATCAAACCTGTTTGATGCTAGCACAGAGGCCACTATGAGCCTGTCAAGTGTTCACTTTATCAGATAATATTTGCCACACAGCATGTTTTGAATGGATGCTGCACTAGTAGCTGAAAAAGAGCAAATTGATACTGACGATGAAAAATAAATGGTCATTAATCTACACGTCTTTCTGCAATTCAGTCATTTCTTTTTAATGCAATCATACCCAGAAATTCAGGACATACCTTTGTTATGTAATATCAATATCAAATGTTGAAATTGTATTTAATTTTCTTCAAAATATCACTGACATTGATCATTATCAACATCCTCAAACTGACACAATCTACATTTAAATATACCTTCCTTCTTGCTACTCTCCATCTTCATGACTAATCATGATTTTTTTTAACACCTCATCTGTGACAGACTTATTAATAGCTGCCAGTAATATAGGCCAAAGAGTCGGAGCAGTCAAACCGTAACAGAAACTAAACACAACGGTGCTGCAGGCGGGCCGAGCTGCACGCCAGAAATGAAACCACTAATGAAACGGAGAAATGTGGTCGAGGTCAGGCCTAAAAAAGGCCGTTCATCGCCTAAAATACAACCTGTCCTCATCAGGAACGCATGCAAACTGTAAGCCTGGTACGCACGCTTGTGTATTTGACTTGATTCTACCTTGGCCCAAGATGTACTGCAAACAGTACAGCTCAGGTAAATATTGAACAGTTATTACAAAGTTGAAGGAATGTTTGTTTTCAGCTGCTGTCGGCCTGAATCTCACTCAGTAAAAGTCTTGTACTGTTCTGATATATAATCAATGTCTGCAGAACAAAAAAAGGAAAATAAAATCTGAGAAAAAGTTGCAGAAAGTTATACCAGTTAAAGGATAAAGAAGCAATCATACGCACACATAAATCCAACACCCTGATAAAAAAATAATTATCTCACAATATTTTTGCAAAACAGTTACATTTTTATGGCCTTTGAGTTTGATCCAAGCTGCCGGCAGCTCCTGTTGGCACAACTTTACTCTCCTGCCATATCAAAGAGGCACAGCAGACTTTCTCCCCGAGTCCATGAGGGCACAACACCGCTTTTATTTGGCTGACCAGAGTTTAATGCACACACGGTCGCCCTCTCTCCTGCTATCACACACGGGACACACCCACATACCATGAAGGAGGCCAATCATTAACTCGTAGAAGTAGGCTAAATATCTCTTCATGAAACCCCTCACACATTCCTCCCTCAGGTGGAATCATACCAGGGAAATATTTTCCATGAGAGGAGAGGGGAGGAGAAACAGTGACGGGAGAGATGAGGTGAAAAGCAGAAGGAAGAGTAGAGAGAGTGAAACACTCAGTAAGATAAGAACAGATAAATGAATCAGAGGGGAAAAGGACACGATTGCACACATTTTTTCACATATTTCACAACTGGAGATTTCATAAACCTTGTTCGAGACCATTTTTATCCCACTGATATAATTACGATTGCATTATAATGAGTACAACCTATTAAAAAAACCTTTAAGTTCTTATGATGGAATTTTCTGAACCCGTCCAGACTTCTTGTCTTGTTTTAATCCTCGTCTTGACCGACTCAGTCCTCATGTCCACATTACTGATGATTATTTATCAAACATGTCAGTGTTAAGATTTTGCTGACGCGCAAACTGTCATCGCGCGAACATTTTCACAATATCGATTGGGTAAAAATATTGTGACATGTGATTTTATTGTCGGTGTTTCTGAGGAGATTTAGCTCGAGAGGAAGCTGCATGTAATCTGATAAATCATCTCCAGTGATGTCATCCAGCGGCTACTTTGCATTGTTAGTGATGTATATTTATAATTTATAATAATATACATTATATAATTTGTATTTGTTATATTTAAACTGCCCATAATGAGTACAATACAGGTACAGCTAGACCCGTCAAATGCTTTTTAAAACCTACATTACCCACAATGCAACTTAGCCACAAAAGAATACAATAAAAAAATAATAAAAGGACATAATTGGTTCCCAGGCCTTGTTAACCAAAACCACATGTAAACAAAACAAGCAATATCAAGGTCAAGTACATGTCGATAAGATATCTACGATAAGAGGCTAATATGATTATTATGACGGGCCAAAAAGGAACGACCCGTCTCATCATCCTTTCTCCCCAACATTTCAGTTTCCCCGGGAGAAGATCAGCTGAACATGAACCTCAGCGCTGGCCTTCAGCTCTGCCCGAGGCCGGGAGGGTTCGTCCAGATGTTGGCTTTCACTCAGGTGAACTCACTGACTGATATAAAACGAGCAGGTCGGGATAAAGAGCTTGATAAGAGCTGTGAAGAGGTGATTCAGTTCCCTCCTCCTATTATTGTTATACAAACAACCGCAGAGCGAGCACAAACAGCGGGCGTGCAACATGCAGGGGAAATTACCTTCCACTCTGTCAACAGCGCAAAGAATAGTGCATGTTTGCTGGAACAGAACCAAGACATGATTGGTCTGATATTAGATTCCCAAAGGCTGGCGCTCGCTCAAAAACCTAATGGCAAGAGCTAACATACACAAAGACAGTGGTTTCAGATGTGTGCCGAAACGGGAACAATGGACGGGCGGCCTCAGAAGTAATGTAAAAAAAAAAAAAAGGAAATATTAGATACACGTGATCATCCGCATCTCCACAAATTTGTTCCCGCCGGCCCAGCAGCAGCGAACACGGCATCCGCGGCATTGATTTAATGGAAGTAAACAAAACCATTAGTGGTAGAAGTAGCATTTTTCACCACAGGTCACCGTTAATGGAGCAACCACAATAAAGCATCGCAACGGAGGTGAGCTCGAGGGAGGATGTGCGTCCTGATTCACACACACACACACACACACACACACACACACACACCTATTTTTCCATGCTGATGCTCAGACGGAACCACCGCAGTTTACCTGTGAGCTCTTTTCATTTCAGCGCACACTCAAGACATGTCAGCCAAGTGAAGATCTTTTAAGGGCAGACCTCCCACTCCTCGCTCCTTGACCGCAGCCCACTGAGAATTTTTTGTAGAAATGACAAACGCACCGGTTTATCGTTTCATGATCCCTTTTTTCCATTTGACTGAACTTTAACAGATGACAGGTGGGATCAGGGTTAAGAAGCTTTTTCTTCTTTTCGGCTGCACTTTTCTTTCCTGACGTCGGCTGACCTCAGTGACTGCCGGTGGGTGTTTTTCAGATCTCGACAGTGTTTTCTGGGTTGATAGTGTAACATTAAAAATAGATCACAAAGCAGCCACACAAAAGCACAGAGGTCTAATGTAAACCACGTGCTCGAGGTCTAAAAAGGGACCAGACGAGGTCCTCGCAGTGCACCGAGAACTGCAAAACATCTCGCACCTTCAGAGAGAATTCGCAGATGATCAATCAGAGAAAGCGACGAATAACTCAAAGTGAAAACCTGTAAATCAAGCTTATCTACCGACTGCAGTAACTCAGGTGCTGTGTCTGGCTAATTCAGATGCATCTTTGAAGAAATGGCGGCTTAAAGACCCGTCTAACGGATAGAACGTCATTCTGTGATCTTCTTAACACTTTGCTTCTGTGCATCGCTTGTGACATTTCACTATCAGCCTGCACAGACAGTGTTTACAACAACGTGACAGGGGTGGAATAAAAAATTACCGATTCCGTCTTCTCCCCTCCTCGTCAAAAATGTTCCATGCTGTTAAACCTGTTCGCTGCTGAATAGAGCAGAGAAATGATGAAATATTGGAGCAGGGGTTTTAAACGACAGCATGAGAGGCGGTAGTGTTTAACTGGAGCTGCAGATGAGGCTTCTTTACATTGGCAGCTGAAACTTGATTGAACTATTAGTTATTCGTTTTAGAAAAATGTGAAAATACATCAGATTGATTTATTGTCATGAAGGAGTAAAGAAACCAAAAAACAACAACTCACAAGACAACTCATCAACACATATAAAATAATCCTTGACGAAGTAAGTCTCTAATCTTACACACCCACCTGAGTGAGTCAACACTTCATTCATTCATTGGAGTATTTATTACACTGTCTAAGAACATTTCACCCCACGTGTTATCAGATATCTTCGTTATCAGCGCCACATTAAAGTCTCATTCCTCACGGTGTTCAGATGTCTCCCCAAACGCAGCCGCCGCCTCCTCCTCCTCACATCTGGCCGGCTGCAGATAAAGCGAGCGCTCCTCTTATGTTACTTGGCAGACTCTTCAGCCAAATAATGTTCTTACTAAAGAAGGAAATCAAAAGGTGTCTCCTCTAAGCCGGCGTGATTTGTTCAACAGAGTCTGTATGTATTCACTGTTTCAACAGTAACTGAGAGCACCGAAACTTGGTGGATATCCAAATTCCAATTTCATGGAACACCTTTCAAGATATACAAACTACATACTGGACTTCATTTCTATTGATGTAAAATGTAACTTGACGTACTTTCCTCTGATAAGTTCTCAATCCTGCCTCGTTTAAATCTGGACCCAGAGGAGAAAAAGAAGAGAGACAGCCGGAGTCTCTGGTGAGTGCTGAGTTTAGTGAGAGGCCGACACACAAACACCAAACACTCTCAAGTTTACGACTAATATACAATAAAGTTATCTGGCTGTTTTGGGTCACTAAACACTCTGCAAGTATTGTAATAAACATAAATAATCCTGCTCATCACGACTGCTGATGTCTCTACGCCCGCAGACAGTTGACCAACGTCTCAAGATTCAATGATCACGCTTTCATTGTGAATGCTTCGGAGCTCACTCCAGCTCAAAATGCATCACATTTCAGAATCATAGTGAAAAACTTGACCCTGGAGTTCAGCTCCATGGCAACGGCACCGGGAGAACAGCATGACTAAGTGCAGGGAAGCTGTCGCACTCTCGATGGTGTCTCAGCCTTCAGACGTCCGGCAGTCTGGGAGCAAAACAATCTTTCCTAACCATTCATGACTTCGGCTCATTGGCTCGGGACCGTGTCACTCAGATTAGACCTTCATCTTATTCTGCCATGCTTTAAATAAGAATATATGGGAGGTGAAGCTTGGAGTATGTAGAAAATCACAACTGCATGTAAAAGTCAGGCAGCCGGAAACATCATAGATCAAACTTTATTCTCTTCAAACACCTGCAAACCTTCTAAATCAATGTCCTTCAGTGACGACTTGTTCATGATGTTCAGAAAATGAAACATTTTTCTCAGTAAGAGCATTTTATTGGTTAAAATCAGGCAGAATGGAGCTGACCGAAGGAGGCTAATGCAAGAAGGAGGTGGAGAGAGAGTAAAGACAGCAGGGAGAGAGCTGACTGAGGGACGAGGGGAGAGCGTGTCAGCTGTAATTAATGGTTAAAAGGCTCGATACACCAGCGAGGAGGGAAATTTGGAGGGAAGGGAACAGCAGACATTAGAACGAGGCCTCAGGCCGTCTCAGAAGGAGTTAAACTCACTGAACGTGCAGAAGACGAACCATTCATCATGAAAGACACAAAACAGTTAAGTCCAAACCTGTAAAAGTGAGACACGCACAGCTGAGGGTCTGATTAATGTGTGTGTGTCGGCTGCAGTCGAGCATTCGAGCTGCATCTTCTGTTTGAAAGGCCACACACAATATTTATTATCAAGTCGACACAGCCGCGGAGGTCTGATCACCTCGCGCCAGGGTGTCAGAGGAGAGACGCATATATTCAGCAATTTCTCTAATTGATATTCGGCCGCCTTCAAAATGAATTTCCTCTCGTAGATTCCTGTTTCAACCACGGGCATGATGTGTGTTTGATGGTGAATCACAGCAGGTTACATCAGCAGTGAAGAGAACAGAAACTGGACACAAAGTTACTCTAATGAGACTCAAATACACAAAACACTGACTTCATGTTTAATGGTGGAGCTGCTGTCTGCTGCTATTCACTAAATCTGACTCACACTGAGGATATTAATGGTTCAATTGCAGTTATAACTGTTTTTCAAATTGCAAATTACATTTATTTAAATGTAATATTTTATTTTGATAGGTTTTCATGGTATAATATCAAAATCAGAAAGAAATTATTATTTATTACAGGATTATTATCATATTACCATTAAACGATGACTCTTAAAGGAGTGAAAAACAGACAATATTATATTATATCAACATTAATACAGTAGAATTAAATACTGTAGACATGAATATGTACACGATGAGCTGCGTGAGGTTTACCATCGTTTATATCATATGAGACAGTTGATCTTAAATCATGTCAATCAACACAATTGATCATGTAAAAATCAAATAATCATTTCAGTCAGTTATTTATCAGATAAACATTTGCTGGGCTGTATTTCCTGAACATCAGGATTTGCTGTGTGTTTTATATCATGTGGTTAAATACGCCCTTCCTTCAGTAACACCTTTTTAATGGTGCCGTCTGCTGAGCGATGTGTGGAGGACAGTTTATCATAGTGTATTGTGTTTATGAGTGACAAATTAAAAACTTCAACTTCAACTTGAAAACCAAATATCGTCTTTGTGCTGGAGAAGACGTCGACCTTCGGCTCTGCAAAACTGTGCAGGATTAAAAATAGTTTCACTCGTATCTATTCAGATATTTTTAAGACAATAACTCTCGGCACAGGCAGCAGCATCTTTCACAACACTCACTGCTTCCCACATTATTTACAGTCGGGTCAGTGCATATTTAAAGAATCAATACGTGTTGTTGTTCTGCTCCTCCTGGACCTCCAGAGCTCCTGCTTGGCTTTTCAAAGTAAATCCCATTTTATCATCCTGACAGATATGTTTTGTAGGTCTACATTTTATACACATTTTAGCTTCCTGTGATTTGGCCTTATTGCCATTTTTGATAACTTTTAGATCAAGCGTGCAGCCCTCGAGGTGATCCTCTCAGAAAAGTGCGCCATCGTTCCTCTGTGCTCGCAAGGCCCGAGTGCAAATGTGGCCTGACCGTGGCGAATACAAAGCTCGCCAGGAATCTCAGGGAGATCAGCCCAGGTCTGCAGCTTTAGAACAACAACAAAGTTAGAGCAGCCTCTCAAACGAAACACGGCACGGCACACAAACGAGACCGAGCCTTCCGCAGGCGGGCTGCGGCCAACTTTCAGCTGCTGAGGGAACAAAGACAACAAAGTCTGATACAAAGGGAACACAGGAGCTTCACAGGAGCTTCACAGAAAAATGACACCAGCTACAAACACACTGAAATGACAGATAAGAAGCAGTTCAAAGGGACGAGTTAAAGAGGGCTGCTGGAGAGTGAGGAAAAACCCCAGAAAGAGTGAAAGACAGATAAAGAGAGACTTTGGCCCAGCTGGATTACAGCCCATTTACAGTAGAGCTTGTCAGGCTCCTCCTCCTCCTCCTCTTCCTCCTCCTCCTCCTCCTCCTCCTACACTCCCAGACTGACGGCGGTTGCAGGCGGAACAAGGAAGAATCTGTCTTCATTGGAGCCAAGACTGTCAGCAAACTTTGACCACTGGCTGGGTCGCTGTATTATATATACATTACACTGTATATAGTCATGGTTAGAGCATTCCTGCTGTTGTTTCTCAGCGGTGCCGGCTGGATTTGATGTCTTGCAGAGCCAAGAAACAAATCGACAGACAGGCTCAGTGGAAGAGGTCACCGCCATGGTTTTCACAAACAATTTCTAGTTTTCATCCAGCTGCACATTCAGTACGTCACATCAGCGTCACTGTGAATATGAACTCAACAATCTCAAGTGACTCGAGTCGTGTGATTCACCTCTCAGACGAAGCAGAAGCCACATGAGCGACACGACAGGAACACGGACTCTCTCCTGCATGTTATCGATTCATTTTCATAAACAGTGATCAGGCTCGCTGACAGGGAACACACACACACACACACACACACAACTGAACAGTTTGTTTCTCATGCCATTAAATGTATTATGGTGTTATGAAATCTAGGCTGCAAAGTGTTGCTTCAGTATGTATGTGACAAATAGCAAATAAATCAGCCTAACATGGCTTTTAATGAAGCATGGAGGGCTTCAGGCAGCTGACTGTCACTCTGACGTTGTTCTTCAAGCTGCATCAGAGAGAGAAGTCTGCTCGCCTTGAATGAGTAATCTAGTAATTCAGTTATAGTTAAATTATGATATAATTGCTGAAAGTTGAGAAAAATGTATTTCTAATCTCTCTCAACATGACATCAGTTATGTTAAAACTGCTAAACCCGAGGCTTTCACTTTCACAAACACAATTATAGAGTCATTCTTCTCAGTTGTGTCAGTGTCGGTGCAGTCTGCAGGCTGCCGGCGGCTCGATGTCAGTCTGATGAACAGCTGTAGGCTCCGCTATGGACTCTGCTTTCACTTAAAAATATCCCACATCAATTTATCAGCGTGAAAAACAGGAGTAGTGTATCAGGAGTCCACTGCCAGAGATGTTGAGGGCGTGCAAGGCAGCCTGGGAAACAGAAGGTTTGTTTCATAAAATCACACCATTACCAGCATTTGTCAGCATTGGGCAGCAAAGGTTCCATCACATTCATCGACTCAGAGCCTGGTCACGTCAATCTGACCTCAGACCTCGCGGTACACGCGCCAAAGTAGGACAGCGGTGACACGCCTGCCCTTGCTACCCTTGCAGCCAGTCGACGAAAACAGACGACCTCCAAATACCGTGCACGATAAATGTCAGGTGGCGCAGTGTAAGGTATGATGAGGGTGAAGGTGAAGGATGGGTCAAACAAACACATTGCTCTCACCCAGTGTTGTGTCCTATGGAGGGCTGAGCAATGTTTACAGTGTATAACATTAGCGTGATGTCAGACTGTCAACCATCCTGAGATTCTTAATATTGTTTTGTCAGGTATTATATTTCACAAGTGTCGTCTTTTCCTGTTTTTAGAGGAAGCAGCACAGTAAAGTGATGCCATGTTCTCTACTTACCAGACTGTTCTACTTGTTCTAACACTTGCCTTCACCTGCCTGACAGAATAATCCACCTGCGTGTTTGTTTGTGATCATGAACCCCCGTCAGCTGAACGTTGATTCGCCTGTTGTGGTGCATTCAAGGTACTCTTTTCTTCAAAAAATGTGCTGTTTCAGTTAGCGTGCATACAGCTACAGTATGTAGTTGTTACGTAACACCGCTGGCGAGCTTCCAACTCTGACAGAAAGAACATGAAAAACCAGATACGGGTCTGCACTAAATTATCTGTGACCAAATCTTTGCCAACAGATCTGAACAATAAGTAAGTCAGGCAGAATGCCACGTCTCAGAATCCAGAATCAAACAGTGACAAGAGCTTTCTGAAAATATGCAAGCCTGTAAGTTTGAGTGAAAGTGGATTCCATCCTGGACTCGGTCTAGACTGTCATCAGGATCAATTGGCACCATTATAACCTGGTTCTTATATATCAGGACGAGGATGAACAAGTGAGAAGTAACAGGAAGCTGCTGATAGCCGGACACAGAACTCTTAATCCAACAAAACATGCAGCTTTCACTCTAAATGATTAAGGGAATAGCCATCATTCGAGATGATTCCCATTGCAGCCAAGGGAAGACGAGGTCCTCTGGGGTGAGCAGCTAACGGGCTTTCTATCAAGGTAACCAATGCGAGTCTAGCTGCTGGATGCCTGAAATGTGCCAAGGTTTCACACCACAAAGCAGCGCCGGGCCGCCGTCCAAACCAGGATCCCCCTCTCAACAGAGAGAGAGCAAAGAGGAGACGACTCCTGGTCTTCGTCGAGCAGCATATAGTTGATATCACCAAAACTGTGAAAATGTGAAGAGCTGCGATTTCACACACAAGTCTCATGATCCACCTCTGAGACAAAGAAGAAATCCTGTGACCTTTACTGTCTGATTAGTTTTAATTGAGTGTGATGCAGCGACATTTACACTCAACAACTACAACTTTGTCTCTGGTGCCATCACGCAGAACATACAATGGTATTATACAGTGTAGATTCAGTATGCATGTGACAAATAGCAAATTAAGCAGCCTGACGTTCTTTTATTTAGCATAGAGGAGCTTCAGGCAGCTGACTGATACGTTAACATTAGCTTTCAAGCCACATTAGAGAGGAAACTGAACACCACAAACAACCTGAGAACGAGACCCAAAACTCAACTGTCTTCCTTCAGAACTGACTAGAACTTTCTGACAGTCCACCTGAATGTAAGCACACTGGTTTGCATCGCCTCTCTGTTTTATCCCTCCTTTCAGTTTTCTCTCTACAGGCAATAAGTCTTATTAAGTCGACCATAATTACAAACCTCCCGTTTGGGATTTTTTCCGTTGTCACAACAGCTGTTAATTATGTAGCTGATCAAATACGACGTGCATCGAATGGCATCGTAACAACCACGTGCACCATGGACATAAGTGGGCCTACATTAAATAGGAGAGTTCATAATCGGTGCGTTTGCAGGAGAGACGTAACACCAGAGCGTCTCTCACTCTCTCGCTGCAGAGCATGTGTGACTGACAGCAGACAGGAGGTGAAGGGCGAGGGCAGACTGTCAGATAGTTCATCAATGGCGGATGGCCTCGTTCTCTCAGATGGATTTAATACGAGACAGTAAAATATATATAAGCGGGTCACCAAATGTACTCAGGCAGAGGTTGATATACCTAAATGTTATGAGGAGGTGGAGGAGGAGGACCTTCTGCAAATAACTAACAAGCAAGTCGTTTACTCATTAGTCACTGATACGCATACAGCAGTTATTGTTTTTATGGCACATAACTCACAACAAGCCTCAGAGTCACATTTCAGAACATTTGGAAAAAACATTATTCATTTATGATTTAAGGACCGGTCTGGGCCCTCTGCAGTGCATGCAAGGTAATCTTGCCTCCATGAATTAGCTGCTCCATTCTGCTTGAATACAGCCGATGGATGTTACATAACACTGCTGGCGAGCCTCCAAGCCCGAGAAAAGCACATGAAAAAACAGATATGGCGGAGCTGTTGTCCACGAGCACACTCCTGGTAAACAGTTCCAACCAAACAATCAACCATTTCTCAGTACGCTGAATGGAATCGTGGCCGTAGCTTTCTGTAAATGTGTTTCAGTCGTGACAGATGAATAAAAAGCAGATTCCACATCGTAGAGTTACGCCAAACCAGTGGAATCAATTCCAAACTCTGTCCAGACTGTCATAAGCATCGATCTTACTCAAAAATCAGTCCAGTTCTTGAGGCTTGTGCTCAGCTGCAGGATGAGGATGAACAAGCGAGAAGTAACGGGAAACAACTCACAGCAAGTCAAAAACACCACTAACGTCCAAATATGTCCTTCACTTTACATGATTCAATGGAAAAAAAAGAAGTCTGGGGAGAAAGAGGTCCTATCAGGTCCTATGAGGTCCTTTGGGGTTGCCAGCTAAGGGCTATCGAGGTAACCCGCCTAGCTGCAGGATGCCTGAAATGTGCCACGGTTACACAACACAAAGCAGCGCTGGGCAGCGGTCCAAATCAGGATCCCCTTCTCTAAAGAGAGAAAGCATGAGAGCAACGAGGAGAAAGATGTAAAACGACAGCGTAAAGAAAGAGAGCGAGAGAGCGAGCGAGAGAGAGAGCGAGAGAGAGAGAGCGAGAGAGTGAGAGAGAGAGAGAAAGAGAGAGAGAGCTGATGCATAGCTGCTGTGCTGCAATTAAATCATTGTAATTACAGCGCCGGAGAAACCGAGGCATAGTCTGCTGTCGACAGCAAATCACCTGTGACCAAATTAGCTTATATCAGAGGTCAGGCGTATAACGAGTGACTCTCTGGCCATCTGGGGCGAGGGCTGGGCAGTTTGACAACTGGGGCAGATGCATGCAAACGCATTCTTTAAATAACTCCCGCCTGTAATACGGTACATTAAAATGACCAAGTGGCAAGTGGGCAGTCTGTGGTTGAGTGTTACGTCCGTCAGCCTCTCTCTACCAGCCAATTACTTTTGGTCGAGTCCCTTCTAAATGTACCATCGCTATCAGTTTACATAAAGAGTGATGTGGTCCAAGAGAAACAATCAAGAAGAGAAACAAAAGTAAGGTGGTGCTGAAGTGAGACTACGCTGCAGTCCCTCGAGGCTGAAGCAACCAAATGTCTCCAAATAATAAATCATTAATTTGGCGCCTCTGCCCGTCAGTCAGCGTCGTGAGCCTGAAGGCACCGACAACAGAGAAGAGAAGAGAAGAGAAGGATGGATGAGAGGAGAGAAGAGAAGAGAAGAGAAGGAGGTTTTGGGTTTGGCTGGGGTTTTAGGTAAATCGAGCACCTTTTGTTGAAACTATGGCTGGAAGTCATATCAACATATCTGGATTCATGTTATGATAACATAACGGAAGGTGAGGTCATTTCTGGATTGCTCTATCCATATTACTGATCATTACTCATCAATAATCTCATTGTTTTAAGTTTATATTTTGTGAAAGTCAGTCAAACAGTCACAGTATCAATAACGAGCTATGACGTGCTTTGAGAATATTTTAAAATGTAATGTGTGTTGTGTTGCCTACAAATATAAAACAGTATTATTTTAAGTCCCTAGATGAAACTTTGAACTTTAAATAAAGTCACTGTCACTTTTCGTGACCCGACCAATCACAGCCTCAACGGGCCAGAACATAAAAAACTGCAGACATGTTTCTGCTGGTCCCAAACGACTCGACTTTGCAGCACATTTTCTCTCCTTTTCTTCCGACCATCCCTGCAGAACTTCATCATTTTCTTTATTTTGATTACATCTCAGATGCTTCATCCACATTTAGCCTAAATGAATGAGTCAGATCAATCGATATCTCTGGATCACCATCAACTCAGAGCAACACGTTCTTCCTGTTCTTTTTTTACATCTATTTGAATAGAGTTATTGCTGTGGGTTGTGTGGGTGTTGGTGCATCACTGGAGGGGCTGAGTGAAAGAGTCCAGGGCCATTTTTCATTCCCGGTCCGTCCCTGAACTGAGGCCACTTCTCAAACGGGAGTCTGAGTTTAGAGGTGGTGACAGATCCAACGAGAGGAGTGATGACCGCAATGATGCGTGGGTTTTTTCCTGTTGCGGTGGCCGAGCACCACTTCAAAGCAGCTCAGGATATATTTACCTTCATTTGAATCATTTACACAACAGTGCAGCCATTACTGCCCCGCGACACAGCAGGAAATATCACATCCACAATACAAAATATGAAAGCTTTTCAATAAGGAAATTGGGCTTTTTTTCTAGCCCAGTTTACTCTCAGTACATGACCCAAAAATCCCATTTTTAGTCGCGTCCTACTTCTATAAAAGTTCTCATCGCTACAGCATTCTGTCACTGCGCTCTCCTTCTTATCACATGACATTACAGGAGGGAAACAGAGAGGTGTGAAGGGTAAACTGTCCATACCTTACTGCTGCACTTAACATCATGTGGTGTGATTTATTGCCAGCAATCTGTGAACCTGTTTGGCATGTTTGACAGAGAGTTCGAGCAGTGAAAGGAAGACTCCCTGCTGCTTTCACCGGCTCACGCTCAGCATCAGACTCTTGTTTACACTTTTTGCCCGCTTTTCACTACATCACTAAAGACAAGTAGATCCAATGACATGGGCACTATTATCAGCTGTGGAGGAGTCCTAGTGCAGTGTCAGGAGTCTGAAGTCTGACGGCAATGAAACAGAGAGATACTTGCAGAGACATTTAGAGAGGAAGATGGTCTAAGCAGGAGACATCAAAGGGAGTCTAGAGGAAAGAAAGTGGGTGATGTGTGTGGGAGGGTGTCGCTTACACAGCCCTACACTTCTGTTTCTAACAGCCACAGAAGAGAGAGAGAGAGAGAGAGTCCAGGGTATGAACGGAGGATGTGACAGGTATGCAACTGTTACACAAGGGGCCCTAATACTTACATAAAGAACTTGGAGCAGAGTGTTGGAGACATTCAGAGCTCTGAGTCGGAGCAGGAACATTCGTCATTAATTAACCTTCTCTTTTCGTTGTTTTCAATCTTTAAAAGAGACGTTTGGCTTGTAAAATGTCGAGAACGACGACAAAAGACCAATGAACAAGACAGTCTGAAGCTGAGCTAGCGGATCAGTGAGGCTGTAATTAGACACAGTGGTGCTTAAAGCTACGTGTGAACGTCAGCATGCAAACATGTTCACAATGATATAACTAACATGTTGATGTGTAGCAGCTATTGTGTTGAGCAAGTTTACCATCTTAATTTATGACGTTAGCCTGCTCACAGTTTCCAAGCAGTGGGGTCGATTACCTTTCACATTTAAACCGATACCCAGACCGGTACCTGGATTCTGGTTCAGGTTACAAACAAACACAAAACAAAGTCACATGACATCAAAACTGCTTTTTGTTCACATTCTGTTGATACTTTTACTCAATAAAAGCTTTAAGCATGAAGCAGAGCTGAGTCTGAAGAGAGACTCATTCATTTAGTAGACATTTGTTCCTAAACAAAACTACTGACAATGGATATCAATAACACTACAGTTCATGGTAATACATCCAATGCTTGTCACAACATTTAACTTAACATCAAGTGTCACCCTGCTGCTGGCGGGTCAGAACCACGAGCCAAACAAACTGGGACACAATGTCTGGGAACCACCATCGGGCCAATCCTTCCAGTAGATGCAGAGGTATTAAACTGGATGTGTGAAAACTTTGTTTGCTGTGCCTCGCAGCGACGCATCATCATCATGAGCTAAAGCCACTTTAAAAATAGTGGTTTGGCATTAGCATTAGCTCTGCTGAAAATAGACGAGCTCCAGAGACAGAGGGGCTTCTATTTCAGAGAGTGACAGCATGGTGGCTGAGAGAGAGGTGGGTCAATATTCCCAGACAGGTGAACAGGGCCAATTTACTTTCACTTCAGTCGATGAGAGGACTGAAAAGAAAAACGTCGATATATGAGATTGTCGAAAACAAGAGCTCTGCTTTTGAGAACTGATTTCATACTCTGGTGTAATGAGAAGGACAACATGACTGAATGAAGCAGAGAGAGAAAGAAATGGGTCGAGACAGACGGATCCAACACTGTAGCGTCTCTGCAGCTAACCTCAGTTAACCTACGCAGACACCAGTCAGTGACAGACGCGCCATCCTTCCTGTCAACCAGACGCCTGCTTAGTCGGACGATAAACACAGTCCGTGCCTGTTCCACCTCGGGCAGCGCTGATACCGGACCAGCATGACATAAGGAGCATTTTTCCACTCACAAACTGCGCTGCTGTGTGCAGCCACAGCCTGCGTTCTTTAAAATGCCGTCTTTTCAAAAGGAGCATCTGTTGCTTGATTCTGTACTTCGTCATCTTTACAGGGCAGCATTCACATTTGCTCAAACTGGAATCAAATTCAGCCAGTTCCAATGACTTCACGAGGCTCCTGCGTTCTGCGATCTCGTCGATTTTCATCTTAAGTGCCATTTCTGTTGTTGCTATTTAAATAGGTGCAGGATCAAGTGGACACTGTAATGTTCAGTCACTGGAGGAGCATATAAGTGCTTTCACAGCCAACCACAACATCTCATGTGTTTCCCACTGTTGACTTTTCAAAACCAAAATGGGGCCTCGATGTCCGCCGGTACCAGTGATATATTTACAGCAAACTGCCTGGTGGGTGTGCAGCAATGTCTGGGCAAGAGGCCGTTCAGCTTAGATTAGTTTGAAAAACGTAAAATACAATTGAATCAATGGGCAAAAGTGTTGATGTGCAGTATATGCAGTATCTGTCCCCTGCTGTTTGAGACAGAGAAGGAAACCTGAAACACTTCTGTAAAAAGGTCCAGTGTGAAGGTCTCAGTGGGATCTAGCCGGCGAAGTTGCTGATTACAACCAACTGATCCTCCTCACCTCACCCTCCTCTACAGTAGGGGTGGGCAGAAATATCGATACGGCAATATATCGCGATACTTTGCCGCCCAACACAATATCGATTTTTCAACTCCAAATATCGATATATCGCAGAAGAGCGACTCTGCTGTGCGGCGGGTGTATTTCTGTAGTAGAGAGAGTGGCTGAGGTCTTTGCAAAGTGGATGGCAAGTTAACAACGCCTCCGCAATTTAAAGTTGACGTTTGGAAGCACTTTGGCTTCAAAGTTAAGAGAGACAGCAAGAACAACGAGCTGGACAAAGAGAATATTACTGCCCGGAAATTTCATGGGAATTAATAAAATAGAGAGGCTGTTTTGAATTAAATAGTTTTGACTCAATTTGTCCTCTGATCAGTATCATTTGATGTACATATACAGGTATTTCATCAGTATTTATATCGCAATATCGTGATATCGTGATGAGCATTTCCCACCATTTATGACATTTTGCTTGTCGATTAATTGTGACATTTAAACTAATCTTTGTCGCCCCATTCCCTCCCATTTCTGCCTACATAATATTCAGTTTCTGTCCTTGAATCCCTCTAAATCCTACAGACTGGACCGTTAAAAACATTGACAGCCTTGTTGACAATTGACAGCGCTGAACACACCCTACCAACATCTTTTAATAGAAGTGTATTTCAATATCTGGATGGCGCTTGATCTAAGAGAGCAGCAGTCGCTTTGCAGCCAACAACAAGAAGTGGGACACCTCGGACTATAAAAGCTGAATCTGTGCTGAATCTCATTAACAGTGTTTTGACTGAGGCAAAATGAGGCCATTTTTCCCCTGAACCAGCTGGCACGGATCGTAGGATTACACAAGGTGCGAGTCCGAACGACAGCTTCGGGGGGTGAATGTTTGCCTCCACATGTACAGTAACCTTGGTCAGGTAAATTATTGACCGGGCTATGGCACAAGGTCCTCTGCGTTGTCTGGTGACAACCTATAACATATCCAGCTGTACATATGCAGCAATCAGGGCTGCAGATGCACAGTGAGGATTATCCCCGTGTGTGTACATCGGCGCATATCTACACACACTCAGGCAGGAACAGGGCTCATTAATAGGTCTGATGCAATAAAATGCGTTTCTGTGTAAAGCTTTACAAATCAACCATGTTACATTTTGCCAAGCGTTTTCTGTTCAGCTCGATTTGGCAGCAGAATAATCCACCCACTCTCACATCATTAGCACCGAGAGCTGAAAAAGACAGAATCTACTGCCTGAGTCCTCAAGGACAAGGAAGTGTCGTTACACAGCAGCTCTTAAAAGCAGCTCAATAACAAATATTGAATCAACTAATGGTAAACAAATAGCGGCGAGCGCTCACTGCCGAAACAACTTGCTCTGGCTTTGTAGTATGAAATGTACGCTTCAGGCCTCCGTCAGCGGAGAACCACAAAAACTGTAACTTCTGCCTAAGATGGGTCTCAAAATCTCAGTTCTGAAAAGTCTCACAGCTTCACAGTCGGCAGTTAGCTACTGTATTCAGTGTCATTTCACGTTTCATGTCTGTCAGGACGAGGCGTGGGAAAATATGAAAGATTTATTTTATGATCATCGGCCCAAAATGGCATGAAAACACATTGGAATTATTTTACCTTGCGTCATTTTCATTGCATCACAGAAAGCATAAACATCTTTTTTAATCAGCATCCGTTACCGACTACAGAGCTGGATGGTGGTCCTCTACAAGCCGGCACCACATAATAATAATAATAATAATAAAATAATAATAATAGTTAACATGAAACTGATATTTTCTAAGACATTATCGCAGTGTGAAAATCTCACACTGTTGCAGCCCAAAGGTCCAAAGTGAATTCACCTCTTCTCCCTTCAAAAATACTTTATTTTGTCGTCTGAAGACAAATAACTGAGTTTTACCTCCCACCCTCTCCTTTCCAACCTCGTGTTTGAAAGAAACGGCACTGAAAAAGTGTTAGTTATATTCTAAATGGGAGGCTAACCGGTGTTTTTTCGCCCCTCTCACCTCCGCGCTTCAGCAGCTGGCAGGTCTGTGATTTTGTACATGTAACATGGAACTAAACGCACTCAGCAAATCAAAAAGAGCAGCAGCTCCGGGCCTGCAGGAGATTCATCAGGCGTCTCACACTTCAACAGGTTGGACGCCTGCTGCCGGAGGGGTCTGACCCTGCGGACTCCTGCTGACAGTCTCCGTGGTTACTCCGCCACCCTGCTGACACCGATCAGGTGGAGGGAAAACTCTCCACCCGAGATTCTTGAGGAGGAACCGAGTTGAGGAGCAGAGCCACTGCATGTTCTTCCCCCCTTAAAACAATATTTGTGCAGACTAGTATCCAATTTAGATTTGGATCACGTTGATAAGCAAAACACAGATAACATTAATATATATTAAACAGATAACATTTGGGTAGGACTGAAATCACAGACCGAAATGAGCATCGTCTAACGTAGAATCCAAACTTCCCACTTCCATGTGTGGGAGGGATGAAAACATGAACTAAGAGTGATCTCTAAACCTTGGCAGTCAACCCCGGCATGCCCAGACTACTGTTGCTCTAGTCCGATCAGGGACACTGAGAGGATGAGAGATGCATGGACATAATGATGTGTGTGCATCCCTTCTACAGATTAAGAGCCTTCCCCCCTTGCTGACTCGGGACGAGGGAATTAAGAACAATCGCATCTGTGTCAGATAAGAGGAGGAAGAGCGTTGGTGACCCACAGGCCGGCAGGCAGACAGAGTTCTGAAATATCTCACAGACACAGAAGAACAGAGCAACAGTAAAGAGCAGAGGAAAATAAAAGCAGCGAGGGCAGGAAATTCCACCAACTTGATTCATCGATCGAAAAACAAGTCGTGACACATCAGAGATATTTGTGGACTTGCAGTGAAACACAGCTAACAGAGACTTTGTGCTGCTGCAGGACATTTTTTGTTTTCTGCAGCAACAACAAGACAAAATCATAAAGGTCCCGTTACTGAATCAAACCAAACAGACAGAGGAGAAAAGATCGCAGCAGCAGCAGCAGGGGTGAAAACTGATGTAGGTTTGGGGAGGAAGTTCTAATCAGAGGAGGAAAATCTTCATTCAGCAAACAAACCAAACAGAAAACTCTGTTTGTTTTCATCAGAGAATAAACTCAATAACAAACCGACCTTACAGGACGTCACGATGTCATACTGATTTACTTTGTTTATATGTGGCGGACCCTGCCACCTTTCTAGCTTCAAAAAGGTTTTCTGGGGATCTTATTTTTCCTCTGAGAGAAGCTTGTTTAATACATAATTCTGAGTTTGTATTATTACCTCATAAAACTGAAAATATTAAAATTCAGAGATTTAATTTCTTCTCAAAGACTAAATGGCAATAATGGGTTACAAATAAGGTAAACATGTAAAAAAGGATTAAAATGTGGATGCAAACATACTGACCGGTTTGATGAGTATGAAAATGATGCAAATCACATGTTACAGTATTTGCATTCACCAGATCTCGACCCAAATGAACACCTTTGGGATCAACATGACTCCATCACCATCATTCAGACTCTCAGCAGCATCAGAGCTGCCTGGAGCTCAGCTCAGATCAATTGATAAGGAGGTGATTTGTGCATGCAGACAAAGGGCAGAAAGAAAGTGCTTGTTTTTCTTTTTTGGGGGGTGTGCGGTGGAGGGCATAGCTTACCACCTCCTCTAACCAGTTTCCTGGGGAAACCCCTGACATGTGCTGTACTGGCTCATGCAAATTTTGTACACGTTTATGCTTTTTGATTTGGTTTGAGCTGGAATTTTTTTCTAAACATGCTGGGGAGTTGCTGCTTTTTGCTTTCTATAGGATTCTGTCTGTATGTAGAGGAAGGTTTTAATGTTTACTGCAGATAAGCACAATATTTTCGAGAAAAAAAAGCCATTTGGTGCATCGTCACATGACAGGAAGAAACTGTACAGCTGCTCAAGAAGAATAAGACTTACAACACAGTGACCACAAGGCCAGACAGCGATGCTCCAAATGCTAATTAACTCTTAATTGTTCTGAATTCAGGTCAGTCAGAACCTCTGAGAAAAACACCAAGAAAATAAAAACAACATTTGTATTGCAGTACGGGGCTTCAGCCAAAGAGGGCATTATGGCCCCTAGACTCTGCACTTCCTGTCTCCTGATAAAGTTGATGCCAAACATAACAAGCACAATCCTCTGTTTATGAAGTACAGTAAGTAAGTGAAGCTCAGTCCCGACGTATCCATCAGTTTGCTCAAAGAATTTTTCATATTAACGGAGCCGGTGAAGCATCGGTGAGAAACACATGCACGCCTGCCATCACAAACACCCCATTATCGCCTTCTCGCTGTCAGTTTCTGGTTCAATTGTTGCGAGCTGAGCCTGGTTACGCTGCTAAGTAATCCCCTGAATATATGACTTGAGCAAAGATACGGCATGCATGCACTCACAGGAACTTTAAAGCATAGTGCCGACGGCCATCACATAATTCATCAGACAAGGACGGGTTTAGAAAGAATCCTGCTCGAGTTATCCTTCAAGGATCTCTTACTCTATTCTGAGTATTGCCAGTCTATACCGAGAAATGCCTTCCAGCTCGCTTCGGCGACCGTACACAGGCATCACATGATGTGCACTGAAGCATTTGCGAGTGCATATGTTTGTTTGTTCATGGTGCACAGTATGTGGGTGTAGTGTGTATATGTTACATACAGCTAATGTGTGTGTGTGGAAACAACACAGAATTTAAATCAATCGAAGGAAGCTAAGCAGTGTGTGCTCGCTGGATAAATACACACATATTTCAAGGAATACTTGTCTTATTTCTGTAGTTGAGTTTTTCAAAATTGCATTGATCCAGCAGCTTTCTGAAAAGATTTGCAGAAATCGTTCTTATTGCAGGGATATTGCCCATGTTTTCTCGTTGCAGTGCATAAAAAGACAACCTTTGTCCTGCAAAGAGGTTAAATCCATCATGTGGCCTTGGACTCGTTCACGACACCCAACACCAGCGTAAACATGCCGGCAGCCACCAAAACAGCCTTAAAAAAGAAACAGCTTGGCCGCTTAGCTCTGGCCCTCTACACTGCAGTGACCTCGGCCGAGGCTCCATCAAAGGGCTCAGGACAGTCGGCTCCACAGAGGGCAGAGAGATCCAGGCGGAGAGAAGGAAGAAGGGCTACGAGATCGAGTCAATGAAAGAGCATCTTGTTAGTGTCCTGGCTGATGATCAGAGCTGACATGTCCGCTGTGACTCCAGGCCGCATGTGTAAAGCCTCTTTAAACAGAAGCACCAACATGGAACCAGCCTGACCTTTCAGCTCGACAATGAAGACAAAGCTGGAGACTCTTTGAATCCCACTTTACACAGGCTGATGATTCCAGAACAGCTTGTGAGAGAGTTCTTCCCTTCAGGATGTATATTAATAGCATTATGACGCTACAACATGTAGTTTAGATGTTTACATCACACATGAACACGTGCGGCCTGACTGAGTGTTTGCTACTGATGAAGAAAGGGGAAATGAACAGCTGTGGTAATTGAACAGGTAGATGCATTGACAGCCAAAGAGCAGTGAAATGTAACCTTGCATACAGAAAAAGGTTAAGCCTATTAAGCAACAGGAACAAACAATGTGGATTGAGGTCTGCATAATCTTAGAGATTACAAATCCAGGAAACTGAGTCAACAGACAGGAGTCTGACCTAGTTTGGCTTCAGGTTGTTTTATCTGCATTCTGTCTGACTACCTGTTTTGAAATGACTGTCGAGGACACTTACAGTTTACAGCTGAGATTCCCTGGAGGCATTTATCTGCACGTTAAAGAAAAGCACTGATATTTATCTCATGTTGTGAAACTTTCTGTAAAATAATGGAAATCAAAGAGGGACTGATGCTGAAGATTAGCAGCAGTAGTATTCGGTATTTCCCTCTTTTGCTTTAACGACAGCAGCCGATCGAGCCGGCATGGACTTCACAAGTTTGTTTGAAGCCTGATGGCTCCTAACATGATGTGACGGTGTTCCACAAAGCTTCTTGTGTCTTCACAGAACGCTGAGTTAACATGAGTCATCGGGTTTTGCACAAACTAATGGAGTCCATGCAGGCCCGAAGGCACGCTCTCATTCAAGCAACAGGGAGACACACAAAAAATAACGTACTCTGAAAGTGAAAAACACAGTGAAAGTGTTTTGCTGATATAATTTTACTGGTTTGGGTCCATTTATTTGTACAAACAAGTTCTGTTACCTAATTCTAATGATAATATCACTGTGATGCACTGAAATGAATGAACGATAGTGTCAAATTATCACAGCATGACGGCTCGTCGTTTCTAGAAAATTATGAGTTCACGGATGCATAAGTGACAGATCATGATTCAATTTAATCAAGTCAGCCAGTCGTGCTTGAGGGTGTTTTCTCATCAGTGCATAAAACCCACAACTGAAACAATAATGTTGCAACTGTCAGCATCATTAATGATGATGTCTCTGTTACCTTCCGTTTCCACGAGCAACGACATGTAAAGAAATGTGCCCGACCGACAACCAGCAACACTCAGACCCACTCTGAGAGTCGCTGAGGGGAAATTATAATAATGCTCCTCATCCAATGCTTCATTATAATCACCATTATCATTAACTCCTAATTCTCAGTTATTGACCCTTCTGCTGCTAGAATCCATCACTACAACACATGTTTATATTTATGCTGCATAGGTTCTTCCTTCTACCGGCTCCTTGGATCAGAACCATCCAGGAGGAGGTCCAGATGCGTCTCACAGTTTAAACTTTCAAACACAATGCATGCATAGTGTTGCTGCAGAACCTGTTTTGGTCCTTTCCTTGCAGCACTGGACGGAATGAGGAAACTGTTGTATTTCAAGCATTACAGCGTGTAAACCTTTAGTAGAAACCCAAAATAAAATGATGAGCAGAATACGTCTCCTTTAATGTTAAAACAGCTCATCTGCTAAGATCCTTCTATCAATGTTAGTTTTGGCTTTTAATAAGAAGTCGTTCACTGCACCCAGAGGACGCTGAATAACAGACGGGCCTGAGGAAATGTAAATTACTGCCAAGTTGACATATGCTGGAAAGTTATTTGAGGAGCATGAAGTTGTTGACTGAATCACCAGTTTTACCACCGAGCATCAGCAAAGCCCTACGTCTACGTTTAATACTTAACAAGGCATTAGCAAAAGTGTTCATTCTCCCATTCTACCCTCCTCACATCAAACAAAAAGCACAATCATGCTTTAAAGTGGATGGACACGTCTGTGAGCGTCTCCTTTGACGCCCCCTTAATCTGCAGCACACTTCTGGCATAAGAGCGTGTGTGTGTGTGTGTGTGTGTGCGTGACATCTTCGTGTGTGAAGCTTTTACATGCCTCTGTGAAATATGGAGAGCTCTGAGGGGCCCATCAGGGGTGAGTAGGTGAGAATAAAGAAGAGGCTGAGTGACAGTCTAAGGAGAGGAGAGAGAGGCAGCAGCACCCCAGAGCAGATCTGTACACGTGGCCCTCCAGCTTCCCTGCGTGTACACACACACACACACACACACACACACACACACACACACACACACACACACACACACACACACACACACACACACACACACACACACACACATGCACACACTGGCGCACGCAGCACAGCAACAGAGAAGAATTAACAGTCAACTTTAAATTTAGCACCAAATAGATTAAAATAAGCCCAACATTCAGAAAACAATGTTCTGTATCATAAACTCGGATCTGAAGCGGTAAATAAAGCACAATTAAACAAAACCGAGTGTCTGCTTAATCAAAGGAGCATCACGCTGTTTCAAGAATTTCAAAGAGTGTTTCAGGGGCCTCGTTTCACCCCGAGCATGAGGCAACAACATTTGTCTATTTGATTATCGGTTATATAACTGGAGGCTTGAGCCAGGCAACGTGATGGAGCCAATCTGTGTTCCAAGTGTGCTGAAAATTCCCACAGAACGGCTCTCTGATATACTGCACAGGACACGCAGCGTTGCTATGCTTACTCATGTGGTAACCAGGCAGCCGGTCATTTTTCATTCATACTTTGAGATACACCCAGCATCATGTGTACACATCATGTAACGCAATCTTATGCAACTGCAGAGCAACACTACACCTTCGCTTGGAATATTACATTGCAATTTTATAAATTATATTATTATATTATAAATCTTCATGCAAAACTAAAACAATTACTCCATCAATGAATTAGTCTTAAGAACATTAATCTCTGTGTTTTTAAGATTCATCATTTGTCTTTTTTTTTTTTTTTTTCCCCTGAGACGCTCTGTTAGGCTCCACCCAGTCTTCTCTGATTGGTCAGCTCACACAGGCCCGACCCAGCACCACTAACAACAACAACAACAACAACACCAACAACAACAACAACACAGCAGCCGCGCTAAATCAAGTCTTCCATGCCAAACTAGCCGCCGGGCATAAATTATGCAAACATGTGACATGATGACACGGTCTGATGTCACAAAGTCACAGGATTAGGTGAGAGTACTGACGAGGCAGTTCAAGAGCTTCAGTAAGAATCCTTCAAGATCTTTTACATGCAGAAGAACGAATATAAAACACAGAAAGAAAGAAAACAAAAAAAAAAAAAAACATAATAAGTCTCCTCTAATTAAAAACCATCAACATGCTCATATCCTAATTCTTCCCAGTTTTGGAGATAATAATTTGCAGATGTAACTGTAATTCAGGAAATAGCGACGGTCATTTGTCACCGTTTCCTGGCATTTTAAAATTTAAAAATTTACTCCATGATTAACATGATCACTGATTTCACCCTTACTGTGACAAATGTCTGGTCTGATTTCCCTTTGAAACAAATCTTGGAACATTGCATTTAATGATTCAACTGTTAGTGAAACAGAACCGCACGGTAATAAGAGTCTGATTACTGCATCATCTTCAAATAACATCATTTTGTGGGATATTTGGTTATGAATTATCAATCTAAATTGTTGTGCATGATGGTGAATTCAGAGAGCGTGACAGTTTGAGAAACTCAGTCTGACGGTTGGTCCTTGTGTGCGTCAGTCTGTTTGTATGTTGAGCTGTTTGTTGGCACCGTTTCTGTTTCGACCCTGCAGAACGAGCCCTGCATCACGGGCACACCGTCTGAAAACACACACACCACGCAAGTACCAGGAAGTAGCTCGCACATGTCAGCGGTGGCACAGATTCTTGGCACGACCACATTTAGTTTTAAAAGAACAAACAAACACCACCACAGTAATTGTTGTTTGGTGAAATTAACAGGTGATACAAACACTTGCTGTTCCAATGTGAGCCTGCACGCGAATGCACAATAACAAAACAAATAAAATAGCAGCTTATTGGGCTGCCATTTTCATATTTCATGGTGACAAAGAGACTCCTCGACAGTACGAACAGCCCAAGAGCATATCAGTCTGACAGGAGGGCCGATAACAGCGGCTGACATGTTCATCTTTGACTTGTTTACAGGCGACACCGAGCCCATCACCTCAGCGGCTCTTTCAGAGGGACAATGCTGACTCACATTATTACCTCGCATTAATCAAACACCATCTTGCGATCTGCACATTCAAGCCGTGTTCACAAAGCAGCTCATATAACGGCAAATAAATCTCGTGCTCCCGTCGGCGGCCTGCTCAGTTATCACAGCATATAACACAGACTGGTGACGTGAGGCGTCCAGCCGACACGGATGCAACTTTTTCTTTGACTTGTTTTCCCCCTCTCGTTAAACACAATTAAACATTGACATCATGTTTTCTTGATGAATCATTTCCTTCGGGATGACACATTTTAAGCAACTCTGTGATATCTTTAAAACAAGCACCACCTCACAGCGCTGTTCTGGAAAAATACCAGAGGGCGAAGCATGAACAAATAATGATGAGTTAAGCATTTCACAATTTTATTTCTTCCAAAAATAAATTGATTTCCAGTAACTGCTGTGAGTTAGGGAATCACCAAACCTGATATACGGAAAGAATGCAAGATTACAAATGATTTTATCTCTGCGGGTGATTAAAGGAACACTTCAGGTTTTGGGGAAGAACTTTTAGTCAGAAGAGAAGAATCTTCACTGACAAATTTTTTTTGTGCCTGAACAAACTGTTCTGGGACCTTATTTTCCTCAGAGCAGCTCCTTCATTCAGTTATAGAACAAATACATATTTCTGAGTTTACATTATTATCTCATTGATATTAAATATCTCTGAAAACTACGTAGTGTCCCTTTAACACCATCTCAATTACATACTTTCACTTCCATATTCAATAGTTTTTCTTTTCCCTTATGCCGCGTTGCAATCCACTACCTCTCCACTAATTCACCACCTTTCACACACCTGCTCCCTCCGACAACAATCCAGTAAATAAGGCAGAATGAATCCTACACGTGTCACGCACGGCGTTCCTAAAATGTGACGCAATGTGGATACATTTAGAGGAATGTGTGTCCTGCTGCCCACTGTAGATGAAAAGCGCCAGATGCCTCCCATCTCAGGAGCTCGAGCTATTTCCAGACAAAAAAAATACTGTCAGACGGAACACACAACAACAGCTGAGCACCTGAAATGATGTTTCAGTCGCGCAGGATACTCCGTCTTAAACGCTGTGAAAAAGCAACAACCGCTTTCATCTCCCAAGTGCACACTCAGTGCGTCCTGCAGGGACCTGAAGTGCCCTGGTGCTCTGCGCTGAGCTTGATTTGATTTCAGGAGCATCAACACAGACCAGCATGCTCGTGCAAAAAGAAAAAAGCAACTTGAATATTGATTATTCAGCTAATGATTTCCATACTACTAAAGCAATCTGTAATTCACAGTCAATTATTCATCACCTTGTTAAAATGGTGTGATAGTTTATTTTACAAGTACCGCTGTGAACAACAAACAAGCTGAATCAAGAAGTCACATCCAGCGAGTCTGACCCTGAGGCTCATACTGCTCATACTGCTCATACTGCTCATACTGCTCAGCTTCTGGAGGAGTTGGAGTTTAGAAAAAGCAGCAAAAATGACCCCAAAAAACCCCAAAACAAGTCTGAGAGTTTGATCACAGTTTGTACTGCGAGAGAACTTCTCACAGCGCTGACAGCAGGAGAGTGAATCATCCTTTAACTCGCACAACTTTTTTGCATATTTTTAAAACAAAATGCCATGACTGAAAGCAAGCACCAAGTAACATACAGGGGACAGAGTAAACCGCAGGGTAAAGTAAAATCCATGAGACTTACCTGGAGAAGCTGTGTGAGAAAGTTGCCAAGGCTGCAGCGGAAGGGAGCCCGTCATCACCCCTCTGTATCCCGGACGGCTCTCCATATCTGCTCCCCCTGGCCCAGCTCTCCCCGAGAGGCAGGCCTGAGTACATGCCAAAAGGCTTCTGGTCTTGTAGGCCCACTGTGGAGGACGGGTCGGCTCTGTAGTGGTAGCCTATGGGCGAGGACATGGGACCTCCTCCGTGTACAGAGCTCATGCTGCCCTGGAGACACTGCGCCTGGCAGAACCCAGCGTTGTCCCGCTTCTCCTGTTTGACCACACCGGGAGTGCAGATGTGAATGAAAGGGCTGTCGGGATCCTTCTCTTCCTTGATCATCACGCTGGAGAGAAGCGTTCCGGGCTGCTGCTGCTGCTGCTGCTGCTGTTGTTGATGAAGCTGATGCTGCTGGTGCTGGAGAAGGTGGTGGTGCTGCTGCTGGTGAGGATGATGCTGGATGGGGTGGTCGGTGCCGTTCAAGCCTCTACAGTTTATATCGTTATCCACGAGAGGTTTTGTTTCCTTTAGCAAGCCGCTGACAGGACCACCATTACCGCTGCTGTCGTGGAGGATGTTATCCAAGTGTGCCATTTCTGAATCCAACTCGGAATCACTGATTTCTGGCAGAGAGCTCGGAAGGTCAAGGTCTTGCCAAATCTCTGTATCCTCGATCAGGCGACCGCTGTTGCCATCCAAATCGTTGGGACCAGCGCCTGTGTGTCCGCTGTAAGTTCCCATGTCTTTATCCAGAGAAAAACTCGCCTCCTGCTTGATGTGCTGGGGAAAAAGGTCGGGCAGAGGAAGGTTGCCCAGGACGGAGGTGTTGGAGGTGCTGATGACAGAGGTGGACGTCCGGGTGAGATCGGAAATACTCTGCTTCAACAGCGGCAGGTTGTCCTCCATGTTGAATAAATCTATATCCTGGTGTTGTTGTTTCTGCATCATGATGATTTTACTCTCCTTCATGTCTGGCAGGACCTGATGCTGAGGGGGTTCAAAGAGGCCTCCAAGCTCCCCCTGGTCTTTGGTTCCACCCTGTCCGTTTGGGCACACTGTGGGCAGGGGCAGAGACCCGGGGCCAGGCAGGTGCATCACAGACTGGAGCAGCGGACCAGCTGTGTCACCTGTATCTCTGCCGACTCCGGCTGCTGCCTCCCCAAATGTCAGACTGTCGTCTCGATTACCGTTCCGCTTCAGTCCGCCCTGATCCATTTCTGTATCCTGACAAGACAGTGAGGGTGAGAAAAAGAGTTCACAACACACAGAGTTAGAGAGAAAAGAGACAAGGTCAGGCTGCAGATCTGATTTAAAAGCTAGATAAGATGAAACAAACACAGTCAGGAAGAACAAATTAAAGAGCTTGCAGAGTTAGAGTTGTCTTCAAACATCTGCATTAAAAATGAGTGATGGCGCAGCTCAGAAAGCACAGTGCAAGTCTCACGTCTGCTGCTGTGCCCACGCTGTCCTCCATTAATTGTTCCGACTCAAGAAACGACAGCAGCCGAATCAAACAGACCAGCTCGACCCCTCAGACCCACACTGACACAACACGGCAGAGGCACAGCGCAGTACAACAGCAGACCACAGCCATTACATAACATAAACGCCTATAATGCTCATGTTAATTCTTTGAACTGTGCCCTCCTCTCAACTCATGCGTCAAGTAGTGCAAGGCATGCTCGGGCATAACTTGTGTGTCAGGCGCTGCCACTGACGTCCCCTCATGTAACCGAGCGAGCGACAACATACATCTGTGGAGAGAGATTATAACCCACAATGGGCCTCCAGGGCTCCTGCAGCAGTCACCAATAACTGTCTATCTCCATTTGCAGGAGACGGCAAGTCAAAATTACATTAACGGAAAGATACATTTTAACAAAATGTACTGAAATCACGCTAATGTGAGTCAAGTGGAATCATGTGGAGACTCTGCAGGGAAAAGCCTTCTGCATGTGGAGACTCGGCGGATAAATCATCCGTCGATCTGTAATGACAGCCACATCTGGAGGAGGGAGGGGGGGGGGGGGGCACTCCTGTCACACGCGCACAATCAGGCCGGCGGATTCTCAACTTGTTCTGGCGCTTAAACGCAGTTCGTGCCAACTAACTGAACGACCGTCACCTTGAAATAACGCATTGGATCATTTGCTGAGTTGTCTCTCTCTAACGCATGCGGGTTTCGGATCAGCTCCGGCTCATCTGTTGTTGTTCGCCTGAGGCAGCGCGCGTCACATGCGCCCTACATGACATCCAGCTCCATATAGCACATACAGGAGAGGATATACGGCGCTATATGTGCAGCGGTTTCGCCTGCAGCACTTCCTCTGCAGCACTGTGGGGCTGAACGTGAGGTCCGAGCTCTTCTGGCGGTCCTGGAGGTTCTTTAGCGGAGTTTCTCGACGAGAATGAGGGATGATTTTTATTTTTATCGCACTGTCCTGATTGAGAGTTTGAAAGATTTCCGTTTCGGGTTTCAACATCCCCCCCCAACCCTCCCTCCGCCCCCCCCGCCCACAGTCCTGTACGGTGGTCGACTCTCGGCTCATCTTCATCTTCTCCCCTCGAGTTTGTTGATTGATTCAGTCCGGGGAGGATAATGTGCGTTAAAGTTGGAGAACTTTGGGATTTTCCTGACTTGCCACAGCCTCCTGTACTTTTCCGCCGGAGCAGCGGCTCAGCGCATCATTACAGCATTAGTGCAACCTGTTGGCTGCGACGGGAAACTGCAGCGATCACAGCGCCTACAGCCGGCGGAGCTGATAAGAAGCCGTCACGTACAAGTTTGTGCAACATTTTTTCACCCTACCACACATATTTAACGCTTCCTCCGAGCGGTGATACACGTTCTTTTTTCTTTATTTTTTTTATTTTTTATTTTTACGCGCGTCACACAGCGCGCGGCTGTCAATGCGCCTTAACGCGCGGCGCCGGAGACGCTCATCGTCGGCCTTCCCTACCGGCACAGCCAGCTTCCCCCCACCCCCACCACCACCACCAGCACCACCACCAACACCAGCACCACCCTCTCTCTCAGTAAAATCAGAAGACAAGTGGCTGCATCTAAAAGTAAACCGTACCTGTAGTGAAAGAAGGATGCGCTCCACCGGTTAGGTCATCTCCCGTCGCTCCAAGTTGGCGGCGGAAAAAAAAACGTGAGAAATAACGCGATGTCCAGTGAGCGGAGCCTCAGATAAACCCCTTCCTTGCAGCGGTGTTGCGTGGTGAAATGTCAGCTGGAGTTGTTGCCGCCTCGCTCCCCGTGCGGCGGCGTAACATCGTCCGAAATATCGCCTATTTTCTAACTTCAGTCAACAAGCGCCGCTGACATATCTGGAGCCGGGAGAGATCCACCGTGTGCGCCCGTGTCGCCGATCTGTCGATAACTTTTTAACGCCAGCAGGAGGGGTGGAGGGGGGGTGGTGGAGTCGGGGGAGGGGGGGGGGGGGGAGTGATCGATCGCTCGCACGCTCGCAAAAATTCACGATAAATCCGCGATGATTGGACAGATCTGCGGCGCGGTGTTGCGCTCCAGCGCCATTAAGCCCGTGAGAATATTAAAGTTATATAAGACAGCCGTGCTGCCCTGGCGCACTCAACTGCAAACTCAGGCAGGGCATGGCGGACAGTTAGTGGAACGGCATCAAAGTAAATAGGACAAGAGGAGCGCTTCCGGTGCGTCCTTTCAGAGCAAAAGCCTCGTTGGTGCATCCGCGATAAAACTCTTCTACACAGTTACTTCTCAGGTGGAAAACGTAAATCTGCGGCTCGTTTTAAACAGATTTACGCGCGCCGATTGTGAGTTTAGCCAAAACGGATCGTGTAACTTCAACTTTTCTTCACCTCAGCTTTTACTTTATGTCAGAACAGCGCAGCTTCCTGTCGCCGTCCGTCCACAGCTGACAGCTTGGCGCAGCTGTTAGTTTGACACTTGCAGGTGAACGCCCCTTTCCCCAGCGAAACTCTCACTGCTGGGGAATCTGTCAGAACGTGTCTTCGTCGGCCACGATCGCTAACCTTCAGGCATGGCGGGACCGAGGACTCAGTTCTAGGCAGTAACCTGCAGCCGCGCAGACCAGCAGAGCACGGGTCCTCCGTGCAAATCCCCTTATAGCGTTTAAGTCTCATGTGGGGCTCCTTTAGGGGGTCAAATAAGGTCCTGAGCGAGGAAAAAAAAAAAAAAAAGGTGGAGTCTGTTTTGTTCCCCTCAGACTAGAACATATAGCTTATCATGACGAGGCCAGGTCCACACTCCCCACACACTGACAGCTCTCACATCTGGCTGCTGATAGTTATTACACACACATGGTGCAGTATTAAAAGTTAGAATAAAAAGTGACGCCTCTGCTTTCATTTCAGAGTCTTTCATTCAAAGAGGACTGACAGTTAATTCACTGCCAGCGACTGAGAATCACACTCAGATTGAGATGTGAGAGGAAAAGAGGAAGTCGTTCCACAGGCTCGTTTTACTGTTTAACATTTACATGGAAGAAAAAGGAAAAGACAGTTTGTTTTTATTTGTTTGATTTTTTTTATTTTGAACATGTAAAAACAAAAAGAAAACAAAGTTTAGAATATAAAGCTTTGGGGTTAAAATTACTGAATTTACACTACCTCATTAATTAAAAATGTTTATACAAAAATATAAAATTCTCCTTTAATCAGTCTTATTTAAACATAAACCTTCACATTCATACACAACACATCCACAGTGGCGTTGCACTCAGAAACCGTGGGGGGCCCCAACGCACAACATGCAAATTTCTACATAATGTTGCTTTAACTCTCTTTTATACGTTGGCTACACGTAAATATATTAACCCATTCGTTGTCTTAATCCGATATACGCATGATAACTCAACTAATTATATTAATAATTCAACATATATAACAACTATATATTCATAAACTGTTTCACGAGAGGCAAATAATAAATTAGAGTATAAAAACAACCACAGCAATCAACCAGGAGAAACGAGCTGCTGACTGACGGATCAGGAACTAAAATATGTGTGTCTGAGTGCAGAATGGAGGAGACGGTCCGACATGTTGGGCCGGATGGTTCCAGAAACAGGATGCAGCATCAGTCTGCTGCTTTATGCGAACCATCCAGCCTGGATCTCTAAACAAAACTGCCTTCAGCACTTTCACATCAGGGGCATTAATCATTCCTCTGGCCGGCTCCTTCTCTGCTCTCAACAAAGCAGATTTGTAATTGGCCGTAGTGCCGTTCACTACGCAGCGGAGAGCGAGGGGTCAAAGGTCAGGCTGACAGCCAGGAGCTCTGCAGAGATCTGAGGGCCGATTAAACCTACAAATCTACAATCTCTTACACGGAAAGGCCAAAGATAATTCTTTTTTTAACAACGACATGAAACACAAAGGGAATTTTGCGATTACCTTTAAAGGGTAAATCCACCAATTTAACACATTGCAGCGTGTTTTCAGGTCTCGGGCTCCGTGAATGTGAAAAAGCAGTATAAAGAGGAAGCTGCGTGTCACTCATCAGCTAAGCTGCATTGTGGGTAATGTAGGCGTCAGGTTTTGAAAAGAAGAATGCATGGAATAAAAACAGGTGATATCCCTGGTTCTGTTGGATCCATGCTGATCATTGGTTTTTACCCACAATGCAACTTGCCCACTTCCATGGAGCTTCCTCAGGAGCCACAAAAGTCATCATACATATGAAGTAATAATCTCCAAGTGCTGTAAACACACTTTACTGTATACAATTGGTGGAGTTACCCTTTAATGCTAGTTGGAAATTCGTATTTTCTCCATTTAAAGGCCGACTTGAGTACTACACGAACTGACAAGTGACCTTTCAGTGACTACAACACTATTATACAACTCTGACCGTCACCTTCAGCAGACAAGGTCTTTGGTTATAAATTCATTTTCCTGGTGGCTCTTCGTTGGAGCAGAACGAGGACTGATCTGTTCAGCAGTGTCAGGTGAGGGTGAAGAAGAACAGAGGAGGACGGGAAGAGAAGGGAGGTGGACGGTCCAGGCTGTGCAGACAGGTGCAGACGCTCACGTCGTTCCATCCGCAAGAAAAAAAAAAATGAAGATGGGCAGACGTGAAACCAACAGCCGGGAGAAGCGAGAAGGTAAAGGGGCGGAGGGAAAGAGGGGAAAAAGGGAGGAGGGCAGGTGTGGCCCTCCATGCAAGCTGTTCGATTAGAAGGAGCAGAGAGTGTCCTGTGCATGTGGATGTCTCATTAAGAGCTAGCGTGGCTGGAGAGAGGCAGGAGCTCCCCAGGGCCGGAGAAAACCACACTGTTCTCAAAACATCTCAGGGAACACTGCGAGATTTTAATGCCGGGTAACGATGGGCGATCCTTTTTACCAATAAATAATAAACACACTGGACATGCGGCGCTACATGTGCATGTATGTGCAACTGGGAATTCATGGAAAAGTATGTTAGCATGCTTGTGTAATACACTTCGCTATGTATGCAGAGTAGGTTACACCAGTTTCAATGAGTGTGCCACAGCAGAGGCAGCGGCATGTGAATATTCATTGATCGATGTGCGCTCACGTGGGCTGCTAGCGACCAGAGGCTCAGAACTGGGGTTCAAATGTTCTTTGTATCTTCGGGAAAAGAGTAAAACCAACAACCCTGGATTAAACTTTTGGCTGCAGAATCACTGGACACAAGCAGACACACACTGTTGGCTGCACGGTGGCTTTTGGAACCTTTTGGTTTTTATCTACTGATGCTTTGAAATATTGATCACTGAGATTTCTGCCACCAGTCAAATAAAAATAGGACACACAGAGTTTTATCTGAGTTGCTCACAGCTTTTTAAAGTTCTACAAAAAATGTGTGTTTAATTAATATAAGCTGATCAATTTCATCTCAGAAAAACTTTAGAGGGTCGACAGGAAACGAGGGTAGAGACATTTCTAAAGTATTCTTTTTTGTTAATGTCAGTGGACTTAATTTGAGCATGTTGGTGGCTGGAACTTGGTTTGTTTTTACTCCTTTCTCTGCCAAAGATCTCCAACCTGACAGGCTGCCAAGCTCCGTCCCAAAGAACCAAAGACTGGTGAGTCCACAGGCCTTTTGTTCGAGCGCTGATTTGGAACTGGGCAGCAGAGACGTGCAGCTCGAGCACTGAGGCTCAAGCTTTTCCCCCTTTATTATATAAGTTTCCACTCTAGAACAAATAAATAAATATTATTGATTTTATTGTTGTAGCTGCTGCTGCTGTAATTCATTAAGTTATTATTGCCAAGTGTTCAAGGAAAAATCACATGGCTGAACTGGATTTCCTCCTCCACGTTCCTTTTTTTTATCTTTCTCTACACAGAATTGGACCTCTGTTGGAAATCTGTTGCCCTTTATCATCACATACAGACATCATTCATTTGTATGTTTGTTTAAAACTACTGACAAATGAACATTTACCGTCCAACTGTCACAGCTTTGAATGTTGCTGTTTGTTAACAACAGTTAACAGTAGAACTTTGGCAAAAAGAATTAAGTTATCATCAAAATGCAAATAAATAAGAGTATTGACATTGTGAAGTTTATATATTGTGTTATCTACTGAGGTTAGCATGATAGCCAGGTAGCCCCAGCCTGTCCTTGTCCAAAGCTTTTGTGCTAGCAGTGTAAACTGACCTAGCTGCATTGCTAACTGAGCTAACTGGCTAACAGGCATCTCCAGTTAGCAGCAGTCACGGGTCACCATGGTTAAATGCAGCCCCTCTATTTATTTAAGTTCATCAGGTAACCAATTTTTTACATATTGCACCTTTAAAACATTCATTATACAGAGAGCGAAGAAAAAACAGTTAAAGATGTATTTTGTTGCAGCGATATTAAGTGAAGTCAGCATGCTAACCAGCTCGCCCCGGTAGAGCTCTCAGTCAGCTATTCATGCATATTGCACCTGGTGGTTTGCAAAGGTTAAATCAAGTTGAAGTGTGTAAATTAAGTTTCTCATTTGGTTCTGTGTTTTGTTGAGAGCGCCCTCTGCAGGCCGGTGCTCTGTTTTTTAAATGAGCCAAATAACACAAAGCAACAAATGTGTTCACGTCAAATAAGTCGAAAAAGCAACTCGATCCCATTTAAATCTAAACTGATTGACGTAATACATAAGTGAATCTGCTCTTCTATCAACCCCCAAATAACTAAACATCAACTCCACAGCACTAAATTATTAATTAAGTGTATTTCTTCTCACCCACCTTCGCTTCTCCCCTTATAGGATTGGTAACATTCACACAGCAGGACTTTCCTAACACAATTGAGTTATGTAAGACGTTGTGGAGGAAGCGCAGTGAGGAAGGAAGAGTTTCTTTTGAGAGGGAAGTGCAGAACGGAAGGAAGGATTTCTTTTTTAAAGTTGAACAGGCAGTTCACACCCCTCAGTATTTCTTCTTTGAGAGGGAGTTAGACAATGAGGAGGAAACATTCAGAGGAGGAAGGATGGAAATGACACAGATTTCTAGACAGACTGAAAACAAACAGGTCATCGCTCTGCGTGGTGTGTGAGTCGGTGTCCAAAATACACACAGGCAGAAGAAAGCATCATCCAAAGAGAGTGCCGCCTTGAAATAAAATGCCTGGAACTCATCGGACCAAAATCAAGGTTCTTATGAAAGCTGATCCGCATACTGAGCTGTTATTCATGCTGGATGATGTAAATGTGTGTCGGCCACACGTCCAATCTAAGAGTACAAACATGTGAATCGAGGGTTGGAAATAGACACGATATGTACATTAAGATCTGCCATTTACACGTTTAAATGAATTAAAAATCATGTCTTTAATTTGCTCCTGTATGCTGCAGATTGAGTCTCACATCAGAGTACATTCTGTTCTATAGTTCTTATATAGTCGACACAGCGACGACGCCCCTTTCAGACAGGAAGCCGGGATGATAAGTTACCATTCCTGGATGGCATTTGTCCCAATTTCTGCCTTCCCATACAAAAGAAAGCGTACTTATGCTTCTGTAAGTGCTGTAGTGCCTCTATAGACAGTGTCAGCGTCTGTTCATCTCATCTGGATGAAACTATAATCGCAAAGGTTTTGTGAAGTTGAGATCCAGGAGACATGAGATGGGAAATACATCGAGTGTCACAAAGTTTGGACAAATGGAGGAAAATCTGTTTCAGGTCAAATCAAAGTGAAGTTACTCCAAACAGTGGTGGAATGTAACTGTGTGGCTTTACTCAAGTACAAATTTTAGGTACTTTATGTCCATTTAATATGTCAACACAAGCTTAACCCTTTTTATGTTTTACATTGTGCAGCAGATTCCAGACTTTTACTTTTACATACTTTTATTTCTTTATTCTTTTATTGTGGTGTTGCTGTTTTCTACTCATAAAAGATCTTCGTGCTTCTTTTACTACCGCTGACTCAAAGCCGTTCTTAAGAAAAACCACAGAACATGGATTATAATAATATCCCTCAGAAATTGATGGTTATAGCATTTCAGGGATTTCTCGGAGCAAAACGAGTTTTCTCTCGGAGGGGCAGCTGAGAGCGAGACGTCAGTGTGGCTTTCGACTCCCGTACAACAGCATTTCATTTTTTAAACAAATCAAACATGATGGGTGGATTTCAAACACACTGTCGCTGCTCGTGCTTCAGTCAAACATAAGTAATCAGAAAAAAAATAAAAAGTTAATCAGTTCTCATTCAGATATAACACAGAAATACAACAAATACCAGCAACATATGTTCTAACAATATAATCTACGTTTTCTAAATGGCAGTTTTCTTACCTGATACCGATAATAATGTTACAGCATAAACAATAATCGAATAATACTAATAATAATTTCTATGATGAACCATAAAAGATTCTTTTCATTTTGACTGGAAAGTCAAAGTCTTAAAACGTGCAGGAACCAAAACTAAAGAGAGGACTGGAGTAATGTGTGGCCGACGACATGTTGGTGAAGGTTGCCAAAAAATTTACAAAATAACATTTGGGGGGTTAAAATAATCCAGACAGAAAGAATCCAGTGGTGGACTCAGGATGTGTGAGAGGCGAATCAAATATAAAGGGCAGCAGCTGTATGCGGCAGGCAGAAAGATGTTAACACAGGCCCTTTTTAGATAGAAAAGGCGGCACATTTGCTCCAAGGTAAGGACGGCAATGTGTCGGCCTGTCTTTCTAAAACCGAGGTGTAATATTCCTCCTTTTCCAAAAGCCGCCTCTGAGGTAGGCGTAAACATGTGACGTGACGTGAAGCTCGAAGTTGGGCTGTGAATGGTGACAACGAAGTTGACTTCAAAATAAGAGCTTTACATTGCACCCCATTGGAGTTTAGAAGTGGGTTCTTAGCGGGGGCTTTTAATTTGAAAGTAGTGACCGTTCCTAGCCTGCCGACACAACAACAAGCTAGCACAACCAAACAGCTACAGAGACCGAGGAGACGCTAGCATCTCCTGGATCTCAGCAGCTGTCCAGTTGTTCATCTTAATGTCCGCGGATGAAGTGATGGACTGACTGCTGTGATCAGCTGTTTCCTGGTTTTAAAACTCCCCGGCTGTGGGTCGCACAACAGTGCAGGTCATCGACACCTCCGCCCACCTCACGCAGAGGCCGGCACATTGCTGCCTCGTTTTTAGATAGCAGGCGAGGCGGAAATAAGTGTTCCCTCCGAGGCGGCAAATCGGCGGACCACAACAGACCCCCAATTTGCCGCCCTCTGTCTAAAACCGCGGACTGAGCCGCCAAAAGGACGGACAGATTGGCGGCTTGGTGCTCTGTCTAAAAACGGTTATTGACAGTGAAGAGAGCGGCCCCTGAAGTTATCATGTTTTATCCACCGTAGGGGCGTCCAAGGGACACTTTTGCTGCCCTCCACCTGAGCACGGTGGGCAGAGTAATTCAAAATGGACGGTGATGTATGATTTTGGCCCGGGGCCCGTCATTAAGTGAGAGCAGCTTCACCTTCATGATCAAAGTGACAAGTAGCAATTTGCAGTGGTGGAAGAGTCAGAGGATCACAGACGTGCTGCTGCCTGCAGGGTTAAAAATGACAAAATCACCCACCTAGGCATCAAAGTCTTTGACACGGCTCCCTCCCGCTCAGTATTTGTTTTGCTGTATGTTGCTCTTGTGACATATCCGCCCCACCGCGGCACAAAGGTCACAGCACAAACCAGCACCCTCTGACAGATGTTCAAGGACTGCGTCAAAGCTCGACTTCGCTTTTGACACATCGAAAGAGAGGTCTAAAGATTTACATCTTCAGTATCTGTTTTGCACAGAGAGCAAGGCATGAAGCTAACCTTCAAGTCAGCTGACAACAGCGACCTTTGGATTCAATAGTTGAAAAGGCAATATGATATATTGGCGGCAAAAGAGGGTTTTAGAAGAGATCATCATTACAAACACCAACAAGCTGACAACAGAGTGGCTGCAGAGTGGACAGCTTCTCCTCCTCCAGCCTGGTTTGGCAGCAGTTTGCTTCTTGCTGCTCCACTACACCATCCCAGTGATACAAAATGTGTCATCAGCATTTAGTGATTCAACACAAGCAGGATTATCTTATTTCATGTCGACTCTCGTTGTGTTGAAACCGTGTTGAGCATCCAGGACACATCTCTCTCTCTGCATATGCCATCTGGGTTTGTCTGGACTGAACGTAGAAAGAAAACATTGTGCTGACGAATGAGAAAGCTGCAAAGACTGATGAGCTGATGAATTTGATTGAGAGTGTGCAAATCAATACCACAACACTATCATTACTACCGCACGTCTCAGTGGCTTTTTAAATGATGCAATAACATCTAACCTGGTTTATTATCATTATATTTGTACGTCGTCTGGGTTGATGAAGTCTTTTATCCTCCCAGTCACCGTAGCTGAGGTGAAGAGGCTGTTTACATTCCCTGTGAGCAAACCGCTGAATTCACCGCCAGTGTGACGTTCAATCTGATATGATGTACGGCCGCAAAATAGAAAGAGACTTCAAAAGAGGGACGGAGAGGCAGTTACACCAGCAGAAGGAATAAAAAAAAGGGTTTCAGTCTCAGTGTGCCACGTCTGCATGATGCCAGGGAAGGAAGAGTTTATCAAACTCGATCAGAACAGACTGTCATCAGCAAACACAACTTATTATTGATATCCGACCTCAGAATGCAAATGCCTCAAAGTTGCATGTGATTGTTGTGAAAGTTCTTCTTGTTCCGAGCAGAGAGATTGTGCAGTGTGTCGCCTCCCCCGCTGTCCTCAGCAGCAGGCCTCACCTGCATCTACACAGTCATTTGCACACCTGAATCTAAACAACAACAACACGCACGCACACACTTACACGTGTGACGTAAGGCTGACACACAAACACCCAGCGGGGAGTGCGACAGAGCGGTGAGTGTGTGAGCAGGTAAACACATAAAAGATAAGGACGAGTCTGGTATGCCTGCTGTAACATTAGAAGCATCCGGAGGGGAAAAACAGTCAACTGCCAGAAGCGCTGCACGTTCAGAAACAGCCCTGTCGACTTAGAGACTGTTGGTGAAGTTTCCCAAAAGGATTGTATTGTGGTGAGGTCGGATTTAGAGCCTTCAGTGGAGCAGAACAGCTCCAGATACGAGCGTCTGTAGCTGCAGGGTCATCTGCAGCGATACACGTCAACTCAGGTAGTTTCAGTCTTTCAGGGGACATTTTATTTACTGAACCTGTTTGCTGAGACAAAAACAACACGTCCTCGCACCGATACCACTGAATATACCACAAATAACAGACCTTCACCACAGAGTCACAGCTTTGTTACGTTGAGGACATCATCATATTCCCCCCTGTACAAACGTTTCACTCTTCATGCTATTTGTCATCATTTCCTCTTCTGCAGCTGTAATAATCACTACAGCGTCTGAAGGTTGCTGTCTAAAAATAAACGTGGATATGGGTTGTAATAAGCTGCTTTTATTTTCAACCTACATGGTCATTTTTCTGATGAGGACCGGCTTGGCAGAACCTTCTTTCTTGCCAAATCTTGGCGCCTACATTAACCACAATGCAACTCAGCCAGTGACAGTTCAGTTGGAGGTTCTGCTGCTTAATTTCTACTGGTAGCTGATGAAGCTGCAGGCTTTAGGCAGACATGAGAAGTGGGCTCCAACACAATCAAGGCATGCTGACACATTAAGAGCCCTGAATGATGAAGTCACTTTAATAATCCAGGAGATTATCTCCTCTACATTCTCACCTCTTCTTCTTCTTTTCTTTTCAGCGTGAATTGTCTAATAGAGCCACAAAGAGACTCTGTCTAATAGGATCTGCTTAAAAAACACATGTTGAATTATTATTATGTGAGCTTCCAATCTGCAGAGTAAATGTGAATAATATAAGATAGTTTTAGGATTAGCTGCACAAAATGTTTTAATTCAGACACATTTTTTTTTGTTGACATGTCACTGAAACGCTGCTGCAAGTGACGAGGCATTTCAATTCATTAACACATTTATTTAGTATTAAATGTATACGGGCGCCCGATCATCCCACCTACAGAGGCTGTGTCGTGTCATCCATCTCTCATCCTGTTTCCTGTCACTTCTCTAGCTGTCCGATCAAACACAGCCATGAAAGTCCAAAAAATACTTTTACTAAAAGTATATACCCCATATTCAGGCCTACAGTAATCACACAAGATAAACAGATGTTGGACTAATTGTTCAGAGATGTTTTCAGTCCACATCCTCTCCACACAGTTTGGTGTTTTGGCATTTTGTTTATCAAATGATGAATTTTTTTGCACAAATGAGGTGGTAAGTGTTCAGTTTTATCCGTCAGACGTTGTTGCCGACCCGACGCCGGGCTGAACTGACCCGGGTGAACTGACCCAGAGGGAATACTGGAGTGTAAATGTTGGTCAGCCTGGTTATCTGATCTTCTTTCTAGGTTGTAGCTTAAAGCTCCATGTGATGAACAATGAATGAAGCAATGAAACCTGATGTCAGCCTGACCCTCTTTGAATTTCTCCCATATTGTAAAGCTTCAGTAACTTTATACGTTTCTCTCGGTTTTACTTGACCTGATTATCTATTTGGACCAGACTTTCTGAGGGGAAACCCTGGGCACTTTTTACTATGTGAACTGCTGCCTGGGAAGTACGTTCACTTTTTTTTCCACTTGTGTTCCGGCCAGAACAAAATTAGCTGGTCAAAAATCCCCTCGAGTCATCTAGAGAAATGGAAATCTGAAGAGACCGCATCATGGATCTCACAGAGATACGACAGGAATGCCTTCAAAGAAAACATCACTTATCTTTTTTTCCTTTTTGATGAATTGCAGTTTATGACTGAACAAATTCAGCCTGACAGTCTTCAGCACCGGCTGCAGCCTTCAGAGGTTTCACCGTGAAAACAAAACTGACAGTTGGTTTTGGCAGCGTGGCAACTGGCACGTCCGCCAGCTCACAAAACCAAAACCAAATGATGTGCTTGATGTGTCAATAGTCAGCTATGATTACTTACAACCACTTTCTGAAAACTCTCAGGCAAAGTCCAGAGCTGCAGGTGGCCTCCTCACTGAATGTATGTTCATTCTCAAATGTGTATCATCTCAAAAGCCTGTCTGAGAAGTTGATGTTGTTGTTGAATTGACTGTCATGCTGTTGTCTAGATGAAGGATTCCAAGAAAACTGTGATTAGCAACTGAGCAAATGATTAGTTATTAACCCGTTTGTGCCCAGATTTTTTTCAGCATATCATTTTATCAGTTGAGTCCTTCTGAATCATGTTCGGTATTTTTTTTTTTTTCATTTTGTACTTTGTTTTGAAGAAAATAGCATTTTATGACTGGCAACAATTCGCTACCCTAGAATAATAAGGTTCTATCTGACATTTTTGTCAAAATTGAGTTATTTACATATTCTTACTCTGGTATAACTTGTGAACATTATTTAAGGTGTTTTGTAAAAATACAATTAATTTTGGGTGTTTTATTCAGAAAACAAAAAGGTTCTATCTACAAAGTTACGCTCAGACTTGGAGTTATAAGGTTCTATCTGTGGCCCAATCATCTTTTGGATTATGTACAGAAGGACCAATCAGATACTTTGTCATAAAACCAAAGCCAGATGTACTGGCAATCAAAGGTTTCTTGATTTCATCGATGAACTAACAAAGAACAGGTAAGTTCCCTTCTAAAATTGCTTTAGTTTCAGTTCTAGTTGAGGAAATAGTCATTCTCGTGCAGTATTAGCTGAGGAGATAATCACTACTAAATACCTTGCTATTGATAGTGTGCTATTGTTAATTTAGTAGCCTACATGTAATATAGCCATCATTTTAAGTCAAGCCCTAACATACGGTGGGATTCTGTTATCTTTCTTTCTTGTGAATTCTGCTGAAGACAACTTTCAAAAATAGCTAATTTTAGCTAGCAGTAACTAGCCTTAAAATATGATACAAATCAAGTTGGAGTGGCGATGTTGTTGTTGGTGGCGATGGATGTTAGATTGCTAACATGAGCTTGTTGTGTGTTGATGAATAAGTGAATAGTAAGTGATACTATGTATATTTTTAGTGCATTAAATGATTTTTATTGCAGCAACAGCATCTCAAATGAGATCCATTTTAAATAACCATTCTTGAGTTGAAATACCTTGTTCATAAGCAAAACATTTCTGATCAGTTTTATCTGAATGAGTACTTGTGTCCTTCTGGCAGTATTGCTATGTGTACTGTTGTATGATAGGTTTTACATTTAAATGGTTTAAAAATGATTTGATAAACTCATTAATAAATCAAATCAAAATCAAAATAAAGACTGATATTAAATATTAATTTAACTCGTTTTGTTTTTCTACTGAAAAGACTTTGATAAACTGAAGGACCTGACCTGCATCACAACATGCATTTTTAAAATAATTAATTTACATTTAACTTACTGTAATCTTGAATAAGAAAGATGAGAGGAAAAATGACGCACTGGAAAAATATTGTATTATGGCAGTAAGTGCATGAATGCATGAAGATTTAACACATTAACCAATAAAACAACACTTTTTATTATATAAATTGAACATTCCAACAGTATGTATAAGTAAATTGTTAACATTCTTTAATAATCATTGTTCTATTTTCTGTTTTTGAAGATAGAACCTTATAATTCCAAGGTGGCTGGTAGTGTTTAGAACTATAAGGTTCTAACTACAATTGACCTGTTTCAAAAACCCTAATTTACACTTCATGTAGAATTTTGATATCTCAGATGTAGAATATATCTATGGTGTATGTAACTCTGGTGCTATAAAGAAATGTGCTCCATTTGTCATTTTTGCTATTTGCAATACTAAAACTTTAAACCTCAATATCTCAAAACTGATCTGAACGCAGATAGAACCTTATTATTCTGAGGTAGCGAATTGTTGCCATTAGCCACACAGCTTGTCACTAGGTCAAATGTCACCTAATAATAATATAGAAATAATAATAATAATAATATAGTAATAACAAAATAATAATAGAGTCACAATAAATAATAACAAAAAGATGGGGGGGGGGTGTAAAACCAAAAAAATAAATATGTAAAACTGTACATGGATACCAATGGATATTATCATCCCAGGATGGTAGCTAATGATCATGGTTCAAACCTTGGTTCCCCCTGTAGAAAATTCAAAATAACAAACAATTTGAACTGGTTTCTTTATTCATAAATAACCTTTGTATCAGATATACATCTCAGCAGTGGCGTGCACAGACTTCGCAGGGGCGAAAATACAGCGTGTTCTTGCCACTGAAGAGGGCACTTTAGCGCACATTTTTGCCATCCGAGAGGGCAGTTTATCATGTTTTAACCAGCCAAGGGGGCAGTTTAGTGTGTTTTGCCAAGCAAGAGGGCACTTTAGCGTGTGTTTTGGCTCACAGAAGGGCACTTTAGCACACGTTTTTCAACAACTGGACCACGAGGGGCTAACAAACTTTTGTTTAAGTTGTCTACTAGCATATAAGTGGAAAAAGTTGCATAAGTACCTTTGAGATTTTTTATTGTGAGTAGAAAATGACAGTGATACACTAAGGCAACAATTGTTGCCAGTGGGGCAAAACGGGTTATTAATATACAGGGTGTTAATTAAAAACTTAGGTGGACCTACATGTATCTGGGAGCATGTCAGGCAAGAAACCAAGAGGTGAAGGTATCAGGGGGGGATAGCTTTGTGTCAAAGACAATATCATATGTTTTTTTGTAAATTAAAATGTATACATCTAATTAGAATTACTTTCATTTTACTTGTTACATATATACACATACAGCACATACAGAGAACTGGGTGTTACTCATCAGGACAGACATTGTTTCAGATGTCAGAGGAGTTCTGTCTGATATATTGCACAATGAACAATGAACTAACAAGTTAATTTGTCATTAGTCATGAAGGACATTGTGTCTGGAAATGGCCACCAGTATATTAACGATGGTAATTTGCTAGCAAACAAACTGGCATTGTGTAAGACAGAATACACTTGTAGTAAATGACTCGTTTTCTCTCAGAGTTTTGTTGAGGAGAGTGTAAAAATGATCCGCAGAGTGTGTGTGTGAATATATAAGGTCAGGAGGAAACTTGATAACTTGTATGATCCCGTCTCATATGTGCAAACCTCTCCTTATTTTGTTTTTAGGGTTGAGCCAGCTGTTGTTTTCACATCTGATATGTGGCGCACAGATGTTCTATTTAACAGGATGACTCATTCACCTGGCGAGCTGAGAGACAGACACAGAGACGGAGAGAAAGATCCCACTCACTCGCTCTTTTATGCAAAAGAGAAAGAGTGAAATGGGATCAAATCCTCAGTTCGATGTAAATGGATTATAGAGGTTTCACAGCCGCTGCGTCTAAAAAAAGACAATCCTTTCACAACACCGACCTCAAAAAATGATGCGGAGGGACATGTGTGTTAGAGAACCGCAGATTCAGGAGAGCTTGTGGAAATGATTTTGATGAAATCAGCTCGTCTGCATCCTGCTAACTTCAGGTGTATTGCAACCAGCCCTCTGATGAATGTGCCTGTATAAACATCATTGCCTTCATTAACAACGATCCTCAATGTTTTGCCCTCGTTGTAGGAGGATTTTACTGGCCTCAGATGATATATTTCCTGTGTGACCTTCTCCACTGACAACACATGAGTCTCCTCCAGGGAGTATGAAGAGATTAATTATGATCCAGATTCAGAGACAAAAGCAGGTTGTTACGGTGTTGATGCAGGTGAATAATGCTGCTGTCAATCATCTGCAAAGAATTAAAGACAATTCATGGAAAGTGAAGGCATGTATGAATATAATCGATGCAGTGTTATGGTACACAGCCAGGATTTAAAATCAATCTAAACATGAACATTTTTGGAGCAGATCTGCACCTTTCTCTTCCTGCAGGATCGGGACCTTAAAAGCCAAGCAGTTGACTGTAACCATGGAAACATAATGCATGTTCATCGCGAAGAGCAAGCCTGAAAATTGAGTCTATCTTTGTCTCTCAGTCTCAACAACCTTCGACAGTATGTATCCAGTCTGATGGCTGAGCTTGGCCGGTTGTTGAGATCACAAAAGGGGAACAGCAAAGATATTCTTGAATAAGAGCGTCTTGGGGAGCTGACATGTCTTTTCAATTACCAAAGTCTATAAAAAACCATGTGGCTGCGATGCGAAGGCGTCTGCTGCTCCCTCTGCTCTGTGCAGCTCGGGATGAGAGTGAAGAATGTCTTCGGGCTTCATCCTCTTCCTCCATCTTCTTCTCTTCTGTCTTCTATCTTCTCCTGTGTTTTCAGTGTCCTCCCCTCCTGTCAGCAGCGCGCCTGCGCACATGTGTTTATTTGGATGCACAAGTACATCAGTACGTGTGCAGATTTGGTTCAGTTTACAGCTCTGGACCCGGCTCATTTTTCTACTGGCAGAGCGGTCACCATGGATACATGCCGTGTTGTGACCTTTCGGGGTCGACCTATCATGTGCTAAGTGGTTGGTATACACTGAGCGCTGAGGACATGGCTTAGTGCAGAGTTGTGTTCACACAAAAGAGAATAACACGTGCACAGACGCACAGATAGATCAGGCTTTAAAGGGATAGTTCAGGGTTTGTGAACTGGGGTTGTATGAGGTACTGATCCAAAGTCAGTGAGTCACGTACAGGAGATGGAGGTATAGGTATAAATGTATTTATGCAACTTAAAAAAGTAAGATATCCGTTTATATGTGCAAAAAGAAATTCTGGAGAAGGAAAGCAGATTGTTGTGTCTCATTCTGAGGTCTACAAATACTGATATCTTGGGTTGGTAGTTGGACCGGCCACGACCCAAAACGTCAGTATCTGATGACCTGTTTGGTACGAGCTTAAAAGTGCACCTGTTTTTTTTGTGATGTCATCAGGTACCACATTGGTTTAGCTTTAATGGGCTATATAACTATAATATACAATTAGCGACATGCTCCCATTAAGATGGACCATTGCAGCAACATCATGTAGGAAAACCTGCAGAGCGATTCTATAAAAGATGAATTCATTCTCATTCTCAGGTTGTCAAACACTCTGCCACAGATCGATGCTTCTTGTGGAAGACAGGTATAGAATATGCTCATTACATTACCTTCAGACTGCTCTTTCCAACAGGACACTGAAGCCTTTATAACAGCAATAAACCGTCATCCTTGTGCGCCGTAACGTTCCCGGTTACGTGGACGCAACGGGATGTTATCTGAAAAGCCATCAAATTATGTTTAAAGTTGCAGTATGTAACAAATGGCCACCTCTTGAATTGCTACTCAAAATAAATATGGGGCAACATATTATAGTACCTTCTAGCTGCATGGTTAACTGAGCTAATTAGCTAATTGCAGCTCAAGTTAGCAGCAGTGGTCCGAATGGGAAGTTCAAAATGGTACAAGACAGGTGCATTTGTGAGATTCTTTAAATCTGAAAATCTCACATATGCACCTTTAAAGGGATATTCCGGTGTAAGTTTAATCCATGGTCTAACACACCGTGAAACTGTGTTAGACTCCCTCTCGAGAGATCAAGTTAGCAAACCGCTAATTTACGGAGTTTTATCAACCTCAGAAACGACCGCACGACAACAATACACTGCAGTAAATGGATCCAAATATAAACCGCCACCAAAAAGCCACAAATAATGCTCAGAACAGCACCAAACTTCAGCAACAGTACAAATAGGGTCTCAGCACATAGTCCGGGGCATCTAACCTCCGCTAGCTTAGCTGGATTTCTATTGTGAAGCTAAAAACAGAGTTCAACTCTCCTCCATCAGCTTCCGGGTCGGGGAAGTCCCGACGCGACGATTACCGAGTGCGGTTAGAAATGCTCAATTCCGTTCTTTTCCCTGTCCGCTCTCGATAATAACTGTTATAAACTGGCAGGTAAGACACATATGAACTTTGATTGCTTTTCCATGGAGTCATAATCATACATTTTCATCCATGAGCCGCGGAACTCTACTGCACTCGGTAATCGACTCGTCGGGACTTCCCGTCAACAGGAAGCTGCTGCAGAAGAGTGGTAAATTTAGTCAGCTTTTCAGTAGAAATCCAGCTAAGCTAGCGGAGGTTAGATGCCCCGGACTATGTGCTGAGACCCTATTTGTACTGTTGCTGAAGTTTGGTGCTGTTCTGAGCATTATTTGTGGCTTTTTGGTGGCGGTTTATATTTGGATCCATTTACTGCAGTGTATTGTTGTCGTGCGGTCGTTTCTGAGGTTGATAAAACTCCGTAAATTAGCGGTCTGCTAACTTGATCTCTGGAGAGGGAGTCTAACACAGTTTCACAGTGATTTAGACCATGGATTAAACTTATAAATCCCTTTAATAATAATAATAATAATGGATTGATTTGTATGGCGCTTTTCAAGACACCCAAAGTGCCTGACAGGGTTCCAGGTTCCATTCATTCACACACAGTCGTACTGGTGGTGGTAAACTACTCAGTCAGACACATTCACACGAGGCCTTTAAGAAGCACATACCTCAGGTTTCACAACAAAATGACACAAAAGATCACAACTGTTTCCAGATAAAGGATCTGAGTCTCGACTCTCTGAAACAGAAAATCACTGGCTACAACATGCAGACTACGTGCTTCACGAGGACTATTAGAAAAACCAAACCAAACAACCAAACAGATTAAAAAAAAAGCCTGTTCCAGTTATATAATCAGAGATGTGTGTGTGTGTATGTTTGTGTGTGCAAAGGAGATGACTTGATGTTAAAAAACGAAATGGAAGAAGAGAGGATTGTGTTTTTCGACACTCGTCCCTGGAGGAGTTTTGGGTGGACAGCTCGGCATCTGCTGATTCTGAGCCACAGACGTGGACGCACTCAAACCGACTGCTGCAACAAACTGCAACTTTGTTTCTTCACCTCAATATTCAATTTCATAATGGGACAAACACTGTGCTCACAGTCTGGTTAGGTCGAGGAACAAAGGCCGCTTCAGGCGTGAGCGTCAGGAAAAGAACACATTTTGGTTCTGTTGACACTGAGTCCGGGTGGAACACGACCTGATGTTATGTCCAAAATATCCACTTCTGTTGGCACTAAAATGACTGGAAAATGTCTTGAAGTCTCATCTGTTTTGGTTTGATGGAATCCAACTTTACTGTTTTTATTTCAGCGTTTAGCAGCTACAGATTTGTTTATCCCAGAAGTTGGTGGAGACCAAAACAAAGCTAAAAGGGAGGAGAACATTGGACTTCCAATAGACACAGACAGACTTTGAGGATGCTCCCTTCGATTCTGAGAAACTATGATGTGTATTTTTCACATTATATTTTGAGTTTATATATCAAGCACTTGAAATAAATCTTTAATTAGTTGCAGCCCTGTAAAATACAGTTATCCTGTCATTGTAAATCTCACATTCATACTTCTACTGCGCTCTTGATTGCTTTTCTCTCTCTGATCATCCACTCGGGCTAATTTATTCCCCCTCATGCTGTTTTCTCCTCTACGTCACTGCCTACATCTAATGCTACGAGGATGAGAGGTGGTTGAAAGAGCTCAGTGCCATTGAAGGGTCGATTGAAAGGAAAGAGTTGAAGGAGTTGGTTCACATGGAAAATTGTGTTTCAATAAGGTAAAACTGAGCTGTGATTGTGTATTAGTGAGCCAGCTTTCATCTCAGCGCTGTATTCAAATGTGTAAAAACACAACCTTGAGAACCAGAACGATACGCCAGCCCTGTTTTGGGGGTCTTAACCAACTACTTACAGCTCTTTTCTTGTTAGATTTATCTAATTACTTTTTGAATGGGTTTTAATAACACTTGTTCTCATTCATATGCATTCATGATGTCAGTTTTATGTTGGGGTTCTGAGCAAACTTTACTCCATCGTGAAAACATTTTCTAAACAATCAGGTAATGAGGCAGCGACATCTCTCGTCCTATTTCTTACATTCGTAACGCTCGATGTATGTCCCCCCACTCCCCGTGCTATCCTTTCCATTATAAATGTGCAGATCTCATATATTAGTCATCAAAGAGAGAGTGGGATTCAGGCTGGAGGAGGGGTTGGTGGTGGTGGTGTTGGTCACAGAAATAGACAGACCCACGCATGCACACACTGAAATGGGAAAACGGTATTCTGGGATGATGGCGATGTGTTGTGATGACTCAGACGGCGGCCAACCTGCCCCAACTGAAACTTTACACCACAGTTTCCATCATTGATCAAACTATTCTCGCACTCCAGCAGCTCCATAGATTCACACGTCCTTTCCATCTGAAGCCGTGGATTAACTGAGGTGAGCACACACTGCTCTCCACCCTCACTCTGCTCTCTGCGCCTTCAAACTCTCTGTTTGATCGTTTAGTTTTGTTCTGGTTTGTTCCTTGTGTCCAGTGTTTCTTTGTGCAAATTTGGCCACTTGACTTTATTCAGCCTGTACACCAACAGCACACGCATTAGCTGAGCTAGCTAGCAATGAAAGGAAATACTGAAATGAGTGTGCACGTGTCTGTGTGTGCCGACAGCTCAGCTTCTCACAGCGTGAGCTCTCTCCTGTGTTTCCTCCAGACTCGGTCTTTTCCTCTGAATAAGTTAGTGACTTTTATTCATGAAGCTGAGCAACAACAACATACAGAATCAATATACAGGCATGTATATACTGTAGTGTGCATGAATGTGTAATTGGAACCAAAGACAAAAACACAGTGAGTGTCCTTCAGCCTGCGGAGGGACGGCCGTTTAACAGGGTTGCTTCTTTTAAAAACACTCAAAAGATGACCTTCAACAAACTGTGAGGAAACAACACTTGATGTTGTTCCGCAGACGTTAGCATGCTCACCAGCTAGCTCCGTCGTGTTTTACCACTTTGTCGCTCAAGAGGTGATTGTCTGACAGTTGTTTCAGCTGGGAGATGTATGCTGAGGCCAGTTTTCTACTTAGTCTAATAAGTCAAATCTCAAAAAGGGAAATATTTGAGTTTTCCCCCGCACACTGTACACCCTCTGTTCAAGTCTCTCTCTGTTAGTCTTGCTTAATTGCCTTCTAAACTTGACACAGATTAAATAAAACTCATAGAGAGTCTTTCAATTATCGCCTCTCATTTGTCGAGTTAAATCCTCCATTTTCAGAGGACAATGATAAAATATTCTGGCTCATGGAGTCTGTACATGTTCCCTCTGTCATCAAACTAGTCTCAGTCCGTCCTGGTCCTGGTCCTGGTCCTGTACCTGGTCCTGGTCTGGTGGCAGCAGTGTTATTCCCTCCTCTGTATTTTTGGAACTGCCTTTGTATTCTGGACATTTTCAACAAAATGCACCGTTAACATTTTAAAATCGAAACCACGTTGACTGATCCTCCCTCGAGTGCACAAAAACACAAGATTTATGAGAATACAAAAAAATTGATGTCTCATCCGAACAACTCAGCACCAGTTTGACTGATACTTCCTGCTGAAAACACAAAGAAAACATAATTATTTAGGGAGATATCTGTTGTTATGGATGAGCCCTGTTCATGTTATGGTGATATCCACATTGTTTGCCTGCTCACTGGACAATTTTGATGCAACAACCGGAAGAATAATCACAGCAGATTATTTCCGAACGAGCGTCCTCTCAGCGGGTTATTTGGAAAGATGATTATGTTGGCAAATCTGTTACAATGGATAAGCTCTGACAACATGATGTGAGGGATAAATGCTAAATCCATGCAGCTCTTTGCGAGTGTTTACTTTCTATACTGGTGGCAGATGATGCCTCCACAAGCTGAGGGCCAACATTCAATTTCTGAAGTCTGAAAATTAAACTTCTTGTTCAGGAGACCAGAGGCTGATCTCACGTCTCATATCAAATCTGTGGAGTCAATAAATCTACAGAGTAATAGATGATCCAAAACTAATGATGTGAGGGAGTCTGTCATAAGAAGTCATAACTTTTATAAGATCAAGAAAACATGTTTGTTTCTGTCAGTGACAAAAACTGTATATTACAGTATCACTTAATCATCAGCTGATGAAGTATTGAGCTTGAGATGTAAGAAATGTCCCCGTCTGTGGGACAAATAAAGGAAATTCTGATTCTGATTCTGATTCTGATTGTCCATTTTGACAATAATGAAACATGAATGGATAAAACAATAATCAGGAGAGTCCAGAGTGTGATCGTCTCACATGATGACATGATTCTAATTCTTCTACTGTGTTGGTCAAAGTCGAAAAGAGTGTGAAGACACACACATCACACTGTACATATTCTGTGTGTGTATACCTTTACACATCTGTATGACTGTTCCTTTACTGCTACTTTTATACAGGGTTCGTACACATTTTTCAAGGTCAAATTCAAGCACTTTTCAAGCACTTTTAAGGGTAATTTACAAAATTTTCCAGCACCTTATCGCTGGGGTAAAATACATATCTACAGGAATATATATACTCATGATTATTTTTTTCACTTTTTATCACAGTTATGTACATTGTATTATGCTGTAAACATCTAAAATGATGTTTCATGATAGGAAAAACTTTAGAAATTAAAGGAGAACACAAAGTTTTATCCAAAAAAAGGGAAGCCACTTGGTGTTCTTCAGGTACACTTGCACTGAGACAAAGAGACCTGAGAGCACCCTGTAATTTTCTTTTTTGACATAAACTTTTATAAGCTTTTCGCTTATTCATCAAAGTTTATTAATATTGAACGTGTCATCAGTCCAAATTGCATCAAATTCACCTTCTCCTCAGCCATCCTTCTCTATTGCTACCAGGCTGCGTGTGTGATGACACACACACACACTGATTTTATTTCTCCTTGTAATAAGAAAACCATCCAGTCTGATCCCAATGTTGCCAAGACACAGAGTTATAATGTCAAGCACTTTCAAGCACTTAAATTAAAATCCAAGCACTTTTCAGACCTTGAAAACACAACTTTGAAATTCAAGCACTTTCAAGGATTTCAAGCACCCGTACGAACCCTGTTTATATATCTTATACAGTTGCGTTGTTTATTTCCATTTTAATCTAAATATATTGATTTTTGTTTGAACATGTTCTGTGTGTGAGGCTTGATTCTGCAAACCAACAACCAGATATTACAAATGTTTCTTTCTTTTTTTTTTTTTTTATCATACATATTCATTGGCTTAAACGTTGCTGTATGTAGTGTGTGCCAGTCTTGACTTAACATCAATAAAGAACATTTATTGGAATAAAATGATTAATTCAGGTCAGCTTTATAAACCTACGCTGTAGAAACATAGTGTGATTTATCAGGCGACAGAAGGTCACAGCAGCTGCAGTCGGGACGTATTGCACCAGAAAACACACAAACAAATATATCTTGTTGATATTTCTCTGGACTTTGACATGTTTGTGTCAGAGGGAGAATTTCTGTGTGTCCAGAAGATAACATTTGAAATATAACGCTCTCTATTGACCCCAGCAAAATCGAGCAGGCAAATCTGTTTATTCAGAAATCTTCATTCAGGAGGTTCCATGTTCCTCATGTGCCCTTTGTTCAGAGATGTCCCTGTTTCCTAAGTATGTGATCCTGATCTGTCCCTTCCCTTTCTGCATTTATGACATTGAGAAGTCATCCAAAAACAAGGGTTTCATTACCTGGCTAATTGTTGCACTAATGAGAAGCTTGTTTATCTAGGAGGAGTAATTAGATGTGTCAATTAGCATCAATTAGGCCCGTGGTGTTTTAATCTGCCATTAGGATGCAGCCAGCCAGAATGTTCCCATGCCTACTCCAGGTTGGACACGGCTATTATGAAGGATGTGTTGCACAATTTGCCCCAAGATAGAAAGACGAGTGCTCCTAATCTGAGTGTTAAGTGGACGGGGTGGATATTATCGCGCTTAATCCAAATATTAACAGAAAGAAAGCACCATGTGAATACAGCATACGTATGTGTACATTTCACGTAACACCGGCCGCCATGTGGCCGTTCCTAACAGGGCAGCTCCAACGACGGTCGGGAATAAACACCCGGTGAATTCATCGGCTGCACCGTAGAGCCGCAGCAGCGACGTATGTCATAAGATCACGTCGTGCAGCAGACAGTTTCTTCATATGAATTATCTCTCCTGTGCGTGACAAAAGCCGTCCTATTCAGGCAAGATTACAGTGGAGTAATAACAGTGTATGAATGTCATGTGAACATGACTGTTAAATGCACCGGGGTCCCTCATTCAAAAGAACGAACACAGGAGACAGAGTTTGATGACGTCGTGATGTAGCGTGGGAGCATGGGAGTTGTTGTCTTTGTTGTTGACCTGGAGTGGCACTCAGCAGAGCACATGCCTCCGCAAACACCCAACAGACCCCTTCTGTAATCACTTATAGATAACAGGCAGATAAACAATGCATTATTCACTGGGAAATTAACAAGAGTGACAAATCTCACAAAGTCAGAGGCTGTAAAAGGCGCCGAAGTGATCAACTGCAGTTCAAGTCGGCGTTTCAACATTTGTAAGTGTCACACAAATCTAAAGTTTCAACATAAAGAAACATAAAGCTTTAACATATCTGAGGTTTTGCAGAAGAGTACCTTGCCAGCATTTATTCTGGCGATTGGACTGAGAAATGTTCTGGGACAAAGTTATCTATGAACGTTTTATTCACCTTACGTTTAGTCACATTTGCCAACTTTCTCCTGACTATGTTCCCCTGGAAGTTATAGCGACAAGGACCACATGAAATGCACCGATGCCAGGAATAAACTTACAGATTCCTCTGGGTTTGAACATTATTGGAAATAATGTAAGGACACAATTTAATATATATATAAAAAACAAAGGTCTGATTGTTTTTAGAAACCTAAAAGAAGATTGTTACATATTGTATCTTCTAACATCCTTATATGTGACAGCTAATAACAAATACACAGATTAATTGCAAAAAAGTAATAAATAAATAAATAAATAAATAAATAAACAACAGACAATAAAAACAAGTTCAAAGCTATTTTATGCAAATTAGTTTTAAAGACAACACTGAGATTGCCTCTGTGAGGAACATTACATTACGCTCTAATAGAAAGCTGATGAGAACAAACACCACAACCGAACAAAGACAACAAACAAACCGAGGACAAAAGTCAGCCAATGACACAAAAACACTTGAATTCCAATGTAAAACCAACCAGAGCCAGCGCAAACAGCCAGCAGACACCAAGACAGTATCCAAACAGTTCAATAACACAGCCTGCAGCAGTGTTAGCTTATTTCCAATTTCCATTGCCAAGCACACCAACAGAAACATGAACAGAGCCAAGGCATCGATTCACAATGTGCACAACAGGACGAGCACCAACTCTGACAGCAGCTTGGTGAAGAGAAGCAGCGGCCCCTCACAACTCAGAGAAGAATAAACTCTTTGTCACCGCCGTCCCAAACTGCCCCCAGCGGCACAGGAAACCTTCGCTGCACGCCGCTCGAAGAGGCCGACAGCTGATATGACCGACATAGTTGTGGAGCACGAGCGAGAGAAGCCCTCCTGAAGCAACACCACCAGACTGTTGGCAGACGAGCCTGCGTTGGAAATGCAACAAGTATCCAGTAGCAGACGCAGCCTGGAAAGGACTCGTGTGGCGGCAGCGTAGCACGGCAGAGCAGAGCACTGACGGCCGTCAACAGCTTAAATAGCTCGCCAAATAATAAAGGGTACATTCGATATACGTTAAAAGTATAGGATGTCATGTGTGAGTGTATCAGTGCTGTGAACTTGTTCACTTTAACTCTTAATCAACCTCCATTCATGTTCACTCTTATACAAAAGTCCAGTAAACAAGCACAGTAACAGTGAATGTTAGAGCTGCAGGCAGCGTGGCGACCGGCACCACCCGGCACCACCCGGCACCACGAGACGTGTAATAGCCCACCTTGATCTTAGAGAGGCAGTCGTTCTCTGCTCTGGATGATCAGCGCCTCGACAATTAGAGCACAATTATCTAATTTGCTGTTAAGCTGTGCATCGTGCATGCACGGCTGAGGACAGAGAAAGGCACTGCCTGTACAGTACTGTGAGGAGAGAGCGCCGACACAGACGGTGCTAATGATGAGGAAGTAAAACAGTCAGGTCACAACTTTCTGTGGATTAAGATGAACATTAAGAGAAAGTTCAACACTAAACTGTTGCAGATTTAATCTAAAGATACCTCACTGATAAGATCAAGATGGTCGTAGTAAATGTTTTATCAGGCTAAGGTTAAACTTTAGGGCTTCTTCAGTACATGTTGTAGTAACACATGCATACTTTATGTATTTAAGCTCAATAGCAGCAGTTTTTCGTCAGGATGGCTGACGGATCATCAACACGGAGCGTCGAGCTGATCTGAGCAGTCAGTAACTGTGTGTGCAGAAGCAGTAACTGTCAAGGAAGTTGTGTTTTTATAGACGTCTGCTGTTGGTTTGTCAGCAGGATTTTACAAAAACTACCGTACTGAATGAAGACGTCTCGGCCCAGTAGAGACCTCGTTAACTTCTGGATATAGCAGTTAGATCCATGACAGCTTTATAACTTTCTTCAACATTCTTTTTAACATTTGATGTGCAGCAGCTGTGTCCTTACTGCAGGGTTCTGATCCGACCTGTGGCCAGTTACTGCATGTCATCCCCCCTCTCATTCCATTTCCTGTCATCTTACCGGGCTGTCCAGTCGAACAGAACCATGAAAATGCCAAAAATGTGTATTGCAATTTCCCAGAGCCCAAAATTACATCTAAAAATTGCTTCTTTCATCCAACCTACAGTCCCAAAACCCAAAGAGACTTTACTAGAACAGCAGAGAACATGCAAGGAGCTGAACCCAGCAAATGTTTTACTCAAGAAATATTATTAATATAGTTGGCAAAAATGTTATTTGACAGACTAATTGATTGATCAACCAATCGTTGTAGGTCTATGAACAAAAAGAACGAGAGCCCACTCACATCACATGAACACCATGGGAAATAAAAGTAATGAAAGGGGAAGTAATAAGAGTAAATAATTAACCTCCCATGGGGAAGCTATCAGTCCCTCAACCTGCGTTGGTGCACACAGTTGTATACATTCCCTTATAGTGTGTCACAGACAGGAATAACAGCAGCACATCAATGATTGAAGAGTTAAGAGATGCCGGGCCGTCCTGGTTCTGCTACTTTTCAGTCTTTTAAAAGAATGGAGGAGTCTGTAACGATGGTTCGCAGGTAGGGAGAATATCGTCACCCTTTTCTCTTCAGTCTGACAGTTTTGTGACTATCTGGTTGTGTAAGTGTTCTTCACGAGCATTTCACTGTGTTGTTGCGACCAAAAAGTGTGTTAAATTGACAGTTAACCTCTCAGTCACGTCAGTGAAAAGTGTAAAACGTATAAATGTGTCGGCTGCATCCTCGTCACAAACAACAACAAGCACCATTAGCACATTACTTGTTAAGATCCTGACGAGCATGTAACCTGCTGAACAGGAAGTATAATTAGTTTGTATTTTAGTACATTATGATACTCACTAAACACCCGGCGTTTATTCAGCGCTGTCTCTCCTCATTAATTAGTGACCTCGCACAGTCTCTCACACGTTGAGTGGAATGCAGGGAGAAGAATAACTCACTGTGGGATGAATGCGGTGCGATCTGCTCAATAACAAAGGCTTTTTATTTGTATTATCGAGCTAACGGTGTCAGTGGAGAGCAGGTCTGTGTGCGTGTTATATACATAGTGAGTAGTATACATTCTGTGTTTGCAGATTCCTGGTCCAGCAGCACACCAGCAAACAGATCACACATAGAAGTCAACTCACCAGAGAACTCAACGGATTACATAAAGTCTGTTAAAGGAGACACATTATGTCTTATTTTCAGGTTCCACATTTTATTTTAGGTTGGTACTAGAATAGATTAACATGCTGTAATGCTCGTACTGTCCAGTGCTGCAGCTCCCTCTCTGTTTTAGCTCCTGTCTCTTTAAGGCCACACCTCCTGAACACCCAGTCTGCTCTGATTGGTCAGCTCACACATGCCTGACCAGCACTGCTAACAACAACAGGGCAGCTGTGCTAAATCAATTCTTACATGCCAAAAGAGCCACCAGGCATATAATAACGCAAGTGTATGACACGCTGACGTAGTGTGATGTCACAATGTCACATAATTGAATCCAAGACTTCTGACGAGGTCTTTAAAGGGATATTCCGGTGTAAGTTTAATCCATGTTCTAACACACCGTGAAACTGTGTTAGACTCCCTCTCAAGAGATCAAGTTTGCAGACCGCTAATTTACGGAGTTTTAGCATCCTCAGAAACGAGTGAGTGAGTGACCTGTGAGTCGAATACCGAGTGCAGTAGAGTCCCGCAGCTCAATGATGATCATTACTGTGGGACTCTACTGCACTCGGTAATCGACTCACAGGGCTTCCCCACAACAAGGAAGGCTTCTCAGGTGGTGAGTTTCGTTTATATTTTCCGACAAATACGGCAACTGTATCAAATGTTTGATGACTCGAAATCTGTGCTGGAACCCTGTTTGTTCTGTTGCTGAAGTTTGGTGCTGTTCTGAGCATTATTTGTGACTTTTTGATGACAGTTTTATATGTGGACCCATTTACTGCAGTGTATTGTTGTCGGCGGTCGTTTATGAGGATGCTAAAACTACGTTAGCTAGCGGTCTGCGAACTTGATCTCTCGAGAGGGAGTCTAACACAGTTTCATGGTGTGTTAGACCATGGATTAAATTTACACCGGAATATCCCTTTAAAGAGTGGCGAGCTGCGTCCACTGCAGTCTGGACACTCGGCGGTATCTGTACCTCTCTGCAGAGCACAGGCTTTGACTGGTTGTCATATTTCAATAACGCCTGCTGCTGTCCTTGTTCACTGTTAACATTTCTCTATGTTTCCTGATATCAAAAATAGGATATTCTCTTAAATGTGAATATTCAGCCAGCGTAGGTGTGAAGGTTATTAAGTTAAATGATATCTACAGGAATCTGGATAAGAAAGACGTGCAGTAGCAGGTGTGAAGGGGTCGTATCCACATGATGTGCCAACAAGATTTATCACACTCTGAACTTAGGACCCCAGAGCAATGACTAATATGATAAGGAATGAAATACTGTTTGTTATCAGCTGAATGATAAAATGTTGTTGCAGCAGGTCTGACTGTACCGTCTCTACGTCTCTACCTCTCCCTGCTGACCCTCTGCATTCATTTCTGTACAGCCGTCTGTCTAAGAAGAACATGAGCTCACAGATTGTTGAGTCTAAGTTGCATATTTCTGCATTATACAAAACTTACAAGCATGTTTTTGTTGCCAAAGGCTGTGTTTGCCCGTTTGTGTTTGCTTGTTTGTTGGTTGGTTGGTTTGTCGGCAGGATTACACAAAGTCTAATGAACGGAGTTCGATAGACTTTGGATGGAAGATGAGTTTCAGCCCAGAATAGACCCCATCAGCGTTTGGTGCATATCGGAATAAAGGGACAGGTCCAGGAATTATTCTTTAACATCATGAGATATGGTGATGAATCTTGATTAAAGAATTGGATGTTTTTGGGTGGCTGGTATCTACACTTTCATGCAGATGGAAAAAAAAAATCTAAATAATTTAACATGTTTTATTTGATGTTGGTTTAGGCTGAATTGAAAACATCCCTGTGCAGGAATTAAAGGGGACTGCTGGGTCCTGGAATTATGTTCTGTCTTTTTCCTCTCTGCCTGCCATGTGCCTTCATCCAGCCAGTTTGTTGCCGGCCGTTTTATAAATAATTAAAGCCACAAGGTTATACGAGGCCCTGTCAGGATTTTTTTCTTCTGCTTGAGCTCTTCCCTTTTAGTTGCAATAAGGTCCATAGATCCCTGTGCAGCTCTCCGACATGCTGCCAATTACTTCCAGGGTCCTGGAGGGAAGAGGGAGTGGCTCCAACTGCTGCTGCTGCTGCTGCTGCATGTGCTACTACTAACTACTGAGCTGATGACTCATAATTATGCTGTTATCTTACCTCACCAAGCAGATTAGAATGAATCAGACTGCTAATTGATGGACAGGCTATGACAAAAAGTAAATCATCAAGAGACTATAAAAAGTTTTATGCTCTAAATTTTGATGCTTCACACAATTTCTGTGCTTTGTGATTCATTTAATTTGCAGAGCAGATGAATTATACCTTACATTCTTGACATTAAAGGGATATTCCGGTGTAAATTTAATCCATGGTCTAAATCACCGTGAAACTGTGTTAGACTCCCTCTCGAGAAATCAAGTTAGCAGACCGCTAATTTACGGAGTTTTATCAACCTCAGAAACGACCGCACGACAACAATACACTGCAGTAAATGGATCCAAATATAAACCGCCACCAAAAAGCCACAAATAATGCTCAGAACAGCAGCAAACTTCAGCAACAGTACAAATAGGGTCTCAGCACATAGTCCGGGGCATCTAACCTCCGCTAGCTTAGCTGGATTTATATTGTGCAGCTAAAAACAGATTTCAACTCTCCTCCATCAGCTTCCGGGTCGGGGAAGTCCCGACGCAACGATTACCGAGTGCGGTTAGAAATGCTCAATTCCGTTCTTTTCCCTGTCCGCTCTCGATAATAACTGTTATAAACTGGCAGGTAAGACACATATGAACTTTGATTGCTTTTCCATGGAGTCATAATCACACATTTTCATCCATGAGCCGCGGAACTCTACTGCACTCGGTAATCGACACAGTTTCACGGTGTGTTAGACCATGGATTAAACTTACACTGGAATATCCCTTTAATTCAGGGTCATATACATCAACACTGTCATGAGTACGATGTGGTCAATTAAAAACTTTATGTTATGTTATGATGCACCGGCACGTTGAAACGTCTCATTGACTGCTTCTAACTTCCGAAGCTGAAGCGACCGTGCAGCGGCGGTGAGTTGTGCCCGGACACATATTCAGCCGCTGCATCCATCTGAGATTTTGATCGTTCAGCTGTAATGGTATGGGGCTGTTACATAATTTACAGAGAAACACAACCCTGTCTATAAATAGGGCGCAATAGCTTCCATTAATAAATAAACAGGCAAGATGATTAAGTAAATTTATATTTTATTATGTGGCGTATTGCGAGAAAAGAGCGGCGCAGGCCTGAACAGTGCCGGCATCTGTGGCTTATAAAGTTAAAATAGATGAGATGTTTTATGGCAGTCTATTATCAACACATTTCTCACATTGGTGCGAGCATGTGACTAAAAGTTTGGGAGGAAAACAGGAATGTAGAGGATGAGTCACATTTCCACTAATGAAAGCACAAATATGGAACGATGTCAGCTGAGTCGCTGCTCGCCGTGTTGAGCTGATGTTCTGAATTATTATGCTTATGTCATGCATATTGAATAAGGACGCCCCCAGCAAGTCCATATGGGTCTCCAGCCTCCGCACACAGTTCCACTGCCCAAAGTGTGCAGTCAAATCCTTTTATAAGGCATTCAGGCAGATTAATGAGAGGTTAAGCGGAAAATACTGACAAACGTTCTGCAGCGACGGGTGAATTATTCTCATTCATACAGAATAGTTAGCATAATATCAGTCAAAGATAAATAGTTCCAGGTATTAAAGCTATTACATATTAATACAGCTATATTACACCAATTATTATGTAACACTGTGCTTAAATTATTCCTTTGTCATCCCCCAGATGCTGCTTGGCTTACTCAGCATCAGCTCACAGCACACAGCGCTGCAGCTCCTCCTTTTCAGTCCTCTGCTTGGGTTTCAGTCCTGTCTAAGGAGTAAATAATGATCCATTCAAAATCTGTTCATGGTCACTTTGTAATTCTTTCCTTGTGCTCTGTGAAAACCTCTTGTGAAGAGGAGAGCTCTTTCACAGAAACACAAACACAAACACAGAGTGTCCATGAACACGTCCGATGAAGAATCAAAAGTAGGCAGCAGAGATGTCGGTTTGGGAATCGACAGGAGGAGTGAAGTGTCTCTTCTCCGAGGCTGAAGTAGGTGGTTCCAGACGGCACACGGAGTTGAAAAAGAAAGTACTTTCAAGGAGTGGAAAAGTGTCTCGGGAGTGAAGACGCTTTTATTTCTCCCTCAGAAGGAAGAGTGAGCACCTGAGGACGAGTCCGGGCGAACAGATCTGTGCAGTGATGTTTTCTCTGTGCTCGTCAGAACTTCTCTTGAGAACTAAATTTCTTTTCCTGTTCCTGTTTTTGTGGTAAATCATCATTAATATAATATGTTTTGTGCTGCCTGCAACAAGCTTTATATTCTCTTCCCAATTTTACATAATTGGTGTTGTGGTTTGATCTAAAGGCGCTTTATGTCACATTTTGTAGCGGTTTTACGTGTGTTAATCATTTTTTTATCAGCCATATGTGAGTAAATTGTAATGGGATGTGAAAAATGACAACCTTCCCGTCTCTCCCGGTTGCCTTTACGAGCGTGTGGACGACTTGTCTTCGGATGTGAAACGCTGCGTGGATGAGGGATTTCTCCGTAAGGTTTTCCTCGACAGTTCAAAGGACGTGACGTTATCCACATTTCTCCAGTGCATCTCTCCGCTCTGCTAACACGGAGCAGCGGGAGCTAACGATAGTTTAGAAGCGGAGCCCGCTAACAAGTACCAGCACCTGAATACTTTATGTTTCCACTACGATGCTGAGAGAAAAATCATGCTGCTGCTGTGAAACTCTGCAGGTTGGTCATTCTGACGCCACATGGTAGGAAAACGTGTGTGAAGGCAACGGCACTTAAGACTATTATATTCCATTAAACGTCCCAGTCGTGCCAGTGAGTCATAATGACAGGGCCCTGAAACACCTTAACTAAATGCAGCTATCGATAAAATTATTAGCCACAGGTCTGTTTTTTCCTGTCAGGACACATCACACACGGCCTGCTGTGAAAAACATTTCCAGGAAACATCCACTTTGCAGTCTGATGGGTTCTAAACTGTGATGAATGAATCTGCAAAGAGAACAGCTGCACCGTTTCTTCGCTTGTCAGCTCAGAAATATAATAGTTCAGGTTTTTTTTCTCCACATTTCACACACGCAGGGTTTTTGTTCTTAGGCCTCCATGTCGTGCAGCGTGCAGCCAAAGTCGAGCTACATTCCAGACGACTCGCAACTCCAACATTTCCATCCTCCTACTTGGAAAAAGTACGACTGAGCGCCACTTGAAGTTGGAAATTCTACTTGTAAACTCATTTTTGTAGGTGACAGTGTTCGGGTTCGGCTAACGAGTGGAATATTTAGAAATGTTTCCAAATATAAAAGTGCCCTTAAATTAAATCTAAAATGGCGTCTGTTCCTCTGTTTCGTCTACATGCATGCGTGCAACGAGGCTGCACAGAGTTTCTTGTTGACTTTTGGCGTGGTCGGAAGTCGGAAAAATTTCAACTAATTCTGACCTCCAGCTGTGACTGGAACGCACCAGTAGAGCAACATGACGGCAGGCTCAGGCAACCGCACGCTGATGATCTGAAATCAACGTGGCCTGAGCGTCGGGTCGTAAACCGCCGTCGTGCTGCACGTACAGTAAAGCTCTGAGACTTCATCTGTCATATGTGCATTTTATTGTCTTTTCACATGTTTAGTTTATGCACATATTTGTTTTTGCACTTGAATAAAATCAATGTCATTAAAATAATCGGACAAGCTGCACATTCTTATCATTATTTCCTGTGTGCATCCCCGCACAGAAACACACAGACATACTGTTTGTACAAAGCAGCACGTACATAACATTTAATGCTTGTACAGCAGTACGTGCACACACACACACGCACACACACATGAATACACATGAGCATGCATTCACGTACACACACACACACACCGGTTCCCTCATCTGGACCCTGCTGATCGTCCCTTGCAGTGTTTGCATTAGTTCATTGAGTTCTGAATCAACTGTTAGAAGAGTCCGCAGTGCAATGAGGGGGGACAATTAGCCTAATGAGGTGCAGGAGCAAATCACACTCAGTGCTGTGCTAACAGTTGCTCAGTGAATATTCATGTGCTGTTGGCTTTGCAGATGCATTAAAAGGCGGCGCTGCGTTGCTGAATACCAATCGTTACATTTCCACCTGTCGCTCGTCTGCTCGCTCGCTGAAGATAACATCCTAATCAGCCTCATCGCTGCAAGGCTTTCTGAAGTGCGTCGCACACACAGGCCGCATCTATTATTCCACCCAGCTGCATCTGTGGCTGCCCGCCATTAAAAACAAAGACACCTTTTCACCTTTTACAAAGTAATTAAGACACAGAACGAGGACGGAATAGATTTTTACCATGAATGCATCACTCATGTTATTTTTTTAAAACTCAAATCCCTTAATGTGTCTTATTTTTTATGTATTCTGTAGCATGTCAGTGTGGAAAATATTAGACAATCCCAATTAAAATATCTGAGCATTTTGGCTTGGTGTTGCTTTTTGGGTAAAAGTGCAGTTTGTAAGAAAAGTTTATATTTGAGTCTCATTCACCAACTCGTCAAAACCTGAGGCTCTGGGATTATGGGATGGGACGGCCGACCTCTCGAAGTGTCAGATCAGTAAGTGACCTTTGATATTACGAGTTACCGAAGTCACAAATATTCCATCAAACACATCGTGGACTTTAAGAGGTAAGCAAAACTGTTTCAGCTTCCACAAAGAGCTTTATGTTTTTGTTAATTCTGGCAGCTGTATTCATTATTTTGGCCACTTGGGGGCTAAAAAATTTAACATCTGTCTGGAAACGGGACTGACAGTCTCATCATGTCGGGATTGTGGGACGGAAATCCAAACAGTTCGCTAAATGAGACAGAAAAGGTGGAACAATGCAGCGTTGGGTGATAATTCTACATGGGTTTGTCGATACTAGTCACATTTCTCACTGTGAAGAGAAGTTTTTATAAATTGTAATATAATATACACAGATTAGCGGCTCATTGTTACATGCATGCATTCAGTAAAGAGATCTGTCAGTGCCTGAGTGCAGAGCTGAAGATACTGAACTCATGATGGAGATAAGATGAGCGTTGACTCGTTATAACGATGGAGTTAATATAACGATGTGCGATACGATCCTGATGAACCGTGACACACTACACAGTAATTAAATCTGACGGTCAACATTAATTGTGATAAGAGTCACAACATTAGGATGAATGGCAGTCTTTGCATTCAGTTAAAGAAGTGGCGGAGACATAAGTGCAAAGATGAAAACACATTTTGTAAAACGACCGTCAACGTTTGTGGTTTTAGACGATCTGACAGGTGGATGACACGATGTCAGAGTCGATAATCACAACATTCATCTCATGTGTTAGATGACTTCTCTTAATGCAGACATTTATTGTGTGTAAGTTGTGACACATTTTCCTTTTTCTGGGTTTCTAGATTTTGTACTTATTGCGATTTTGCTATTTTGATTATTTGCTCAGCCTTCCTAAACAAAGCAGAACGTTGTCTTTACGGGAGATTGATGTCACTTTATGTTACATTATAGGCTCATGACTGATGTATGATGCACACATTAAAGACATGATATATTTTGTTGTTGTTACTGTCAACCTGCTCGTGCTGGATTCACCATTCATCACATTTTCTAACGCAGTTATTGTGCAACGCTCATCATTAGCAGTGGGTTAGAACGCGTCTGTTCACAGTGACATAACTTAACTCAAGTTTAATTGGCTACACATTTATTAGATATTAAGTGTTACCATCTCATCTTATAAAGAATCTAAGTCTTTCAGTCTCCAGCACAACTCCTGCCTGTTTCCTTCCTCTCCTCCCGTCTGCCTCCGTCCCTCCAGCTCGTCTCGCTCCATGTATTTGTTTCTAGCAGAGCAGGAGACGGTTTCATCATTAGCTGCTACTCACCAGTCGGCCGAGCCAGCTTGCTGGGCAGAACAGACTGCGGCTCAGGCCGGCCAGATGGAGGTGAGATTATCCACCATTAGATAACATGATGGTTCGGTGGCCCTTATTCCCCGGAGACAAGCGGACCAGTCAACTTGTCAGATATTCCTAACACAGTTTGGAGTTGATGGTAAGAATAACTTTAATGATTAGTTGCATTAGCAGGGTGGGAGGAACCGTGGCAGCAGCAGGAGCACACGAGTCCAATGATGACTTTTTCTTCCAGTGTGTAAAATGAGTTAATATTGTTTTATGCTTTCCAACATAAGTTGCCTTCATTGCAGTTTTCCCCTTCATCTCACTCAGAGGTTCTACATTTGGTAACAGTTATGGTTTTATATCCTGCAATAGGAGTTCACAGGGACAAACTGTGGGACTGTTGGGGATTTCTGCGGGTCCACCCACGATCCAAACACAGTACGTCTATTCAGGATACTTGAGGCACTTAAATAAATGTGTGCACTTGATGAGATGTTATGTAAAATGAGCAGTTAGCCTTTAAACTAAGCTAAAATAAAAAGAGCCAAGCATATGTGTCAACAAACACCCCATGAAGTGAGCTGAGCAGTGAGCTGGGTGGGATCAGGCCTGAAGCTCCTCGCAGGCGCTGATCTGGGCTCAGAGTGAGACATAAATTTCCTGATAATGTCTGCAAGGAGGTTTAAAAAAAAAAGCCAGAAGTGTAGTCATTGCTCCAGGGGAAACGTCAGGCTGCAGCCGGTGAACACAGAAAAAATAATATTCGGTTACAAGAGGAGAGATGGTTTTTAACTCAACACTGTCATCTGGAGGCGACTGGGTGTAAATGTGCAGGAGACACAGCTTCCAGCGCTTTAACAGCTTTCAGGTTCTTAACTCATTCTTTTATTGAGTGGTGAGCTGGGTGGGATCGGGATGAAGCTCTCCTTATAGACGCCAGACCCCTAAGGATAAAATCCTGATTTATTATTTTAGATCTGTGCTGTGAACACAACTGCAGAATCACTGACTCATCATAGGATTTGATGGTGAGTCAACACCATGAAATCCAGCTAAGTTGAACAAAAATAACCCGCGGTGTTTCTGGGATAATACTGTCAAAACACAGTGGATAAGAAGTCCTGCAGCTGCCAGACGGGCTTAAAGCAGCACATTCAGAAACTACACTGACCCCGTGACATGATAAAACACTAACAAGCAATAACTGTAAAAATGAGTCATCAAAGTTCTGCACTGACGGAGATAACGAGCTTTGCTAATCATAATATTTATCTGATTTAGACAGTTTTGTACACAGATGTAGCACAACTCTTCAAAACAGCACTGAGAGGATTTCTATAAATAATGCTCAGGTCAAGTCAGTACATTAAAGACAGTTGAGTTTTTTTTTTACTGTATTATAAATACAGTATCACTTAAAACCACTGTGTGTTGGCTTTATCATGAATTGAACTGTTTTACCAACCACAATCATTGGCTGCTGCACCTGTCTGACTCCATCTTGGCGTTTCCATCGATCACATCACTTTATCCTGCTTTTTAATTATACCGTCATCTGGTCCAAGTGTCAAGAAAGTACATTTTTCTCAGTCAAGTCGAGTCCTAACTTAAGACACGGGTCTTTAACTTCCAAGTCTCAAGTCATTTATTTTTTTGTCGAGTCAAGTTGCAAGTCACTGAAACAGTGATTCAGGCCGCCTACACGTCTGTGCTCTGAGCACAGCCTGCACGTTCACATGAATCAATAAACTAATACTTATTAGTCTGTCATAAAATGTGTGTGAATTAAAATGTTTTCTCTTTTGTTGTTCCTGCTGGTCCTGAATGTTGATGTCAGATCCTTTTAACTTAAAACTCGTCTCATCCAAAATATTGTCTTTTTCTTTTTCTTATCTTCGTCAGCTCAAACAAAAAACACAGGGAACCAAACTTTGGCTGTGGTTTGATTTTAAAGTCAAATTTGAAAAAAAATCAACAGGTTCAAACTATTGTACACAGAAGGAGTCGCAGCCTCCCTTTCCAAAACATTTCCACATTAAGACTTATAAGTTTTCTCACTTCAGCCCTGAGACACTGTGAGCTCTCAGGTTCTCAGACAATCAGCTGGTGAGATTTGAAACAGGAACAAAACCTGGAATTTTGGAATGAATTCCTCCTCTGAGCCAAAGAGGGAAAATGTGTGAACACGAGATGCCCGAGTGAATTCCGATGCCAGATATTAAAACCAGCTGAGAGCAGATACTGTACACACACACACACACACACACACACACACACACACACACACACACACACACACACACACACACACACACACACACACACACACACACACACACACACACACACACACACACACGCTATATAAACACTTTGATGGCCATATGAGAGCAAACTGGTCCTGTTGGATTTGCTTGAAATGCAAAGTATCTCCTTGATGTCGAGTTTGTTGGAACAGAAAAAGCACCACATTTTCATTTTTGAATTATTCATCCCCCCTAAGTGGGTTACCGTCCATTTAAAGCCCCCCTGTGCATGCGTTTTGTGTACGTTAGCGCAAAGAAAACCCATCAGGGAGAAGAAAAAAAACAGAGGCTTGTGTTCTAACCATAAAACTCAATATTTCTTCTTGTCCACCTCCTGTTTAGTTACGTGGGCTGCTGCATTTTAAAGCTTTACTGAAAAGAAGGAAGTGGACCAGTGCGGTTCTACTGTATGTTGACCAATCTCCTGCACACACCAGCAGCATGTGGGACCTGTGGTTTTCATTCTGCCAAAACCAACTGACCTTGAGAGCTTGTGGCTTCACAAAACCAGATGACACAATTAGACAAATGTGCAGCAGTAATCTCTGCAGAGTCCGTCTGTGATTTTCAGGAAGTTGGTCTGTTTGAAAGTTAATCCTGATGTTGCATCACGTAACACCACGACGGAAGAGTCATGCCAGCATATGTATTACAGTAGTTTTATGTTAGCTTGTGGATAAGTAGCTTGCATTGAATATAATAATATGCATATATACAGATAAACTATTACCAGCTGGTTACTTAACGGTACAATGCGCTTGTTTTAAGGAGACTTACTGGCAGAAATGGAACAATCACAAGACGACAGGTCATCAGTTAGATGCAATCTGTAACCAAAGTGCTGGATGTGACTTAATCCTTCACACGAGATAAAAGTAAAAGTAAATGAAAAGTTGTATGAACGTTTTTGAAGTTAAATTATTATTATGGGGCAGTGCAGGCGTCAGGCAGATCGACAGTGATCACACCATCAGATCAAACATCAAGCTTCCCCGAGAGATGGAAAAGTTTCCTCATCACAGAGAAGGAGCTGAAATGAGAACGCAACACAAAAGAAGGCTGTTTTTAGACGATCTCAGGGTGCTACTACTGCAGCAGCTTGGTTAGATGGCTTCCAAGTCAGAGACGGCGTTCACACATTTGTAAGCACGAAACCAACGGATACTTTCAGACATCTGGACATTTCCAAGACCTGTTGCAGCACAATTTGCAGCAGTGTTTGTGGGGATAGAACCAGGCAACCAAAACAATGTGCTTTAATATAAAAAGAAATATTAGAGAAGTTCCAGTATGTTTGTGGTTTATATTCTTATGGGTGAGGCAGGAAGGGCGATGTGTGGTTAACGCTGCCCTCGCTCGACTGATCTGAAGTGTTAGATGTTCAAACATGTCCACACTCACCTTTCCTACAACTGCAAACCTTGTGTTACACTTTGAAGGTCTTCCAGACCTGAGAAACAATAAAAAAGACAACAGTAATGATGACTGTGCAGATTATCTCCCGTGATCTAACACGCAGCTGTGATAAAATCTCTGAAAACGGTCATTATGCATCATACGCCCACTTTTTCCACTGCTCACCAGCTTTTCTTCTGCCACACGGCTGCCAGCTTTTGGTCCACAGGCCAAATGTTTCTGTCGCTCTGTAATAAAGTCTAAACCACTTCTTAAAATTATCTGCTTGACCTTTTAACACCACAAGTCAGATAACCTTCAAAGACAACTTTAATGTGCATGAGAAGACATGAACAACAGATGACACATCAAAGCATACAAAGTGAGTCAACTGCAAATTAAAGATTAAGAAAATGTAAAGAATGCAAACTATAGCAACAACCCGGAGACATGCCTGTACCTACAAACATACAGCATCTCTCAGACTTTTAATACTTAACAATCAAATTTGTTTGGTTTTGAAAATTAGAGACAAAGATTTTGTGCAAACTGTATTTTTGTCTTCTTGAAAAGCATTAAAACTCAAATGAATTTCAAGAGAATGTAATAAAAACAATGCATGAGAAGATCTAGCACAGCTGCTGTTTTTACAACGATCAGAATCCCTGCTGTGAGGAGCAAAAGATTTGATTCATGGGTCCTAAGTCCTGGGAATAAAGGGGGAGGGGATCCCTCCCATTTTCCTCCGCCCTATTTGGGTGGAGAAGAAGAATGATCGGTAGTCTTGTGCAGAAGGAAAGTGGGTGTTTCCAGTAGTCTTGCAGCTGTAGAATTTATAGGTTGTTGGACCAAAAATGGCTCACAACAGCTCTTGCAGGAATCATTCGTGGTGTTTCCATTAGCTCCAAATTTGGGAGCGGATTAATTGTCTCCTCGGGCTTCCATAGTGTGAACTAGTTGCTTGCTTCTTCCCCTTCGTGTCCTTAAAATCACAGGACTGGAGCAGGTCGTTTAAGGCTCGAAAAATGGTCCACAGGAGAGTTATTTTTCACCAGGTTTATTTGACAGTCCTCTCCGTTTAGTATGAGGGGAGCATGGTGGAGACGACATGAGTGAGACGGCACACTCCAGCCTGCAGATGGTCGAGTCAGAATGTAGTGAGAGGTGGAGACTTGTATAAAAAGAAACAAAAAAAAAAACCTTGGTGCCATTTTAGACAGGACCTCCCACTCCTCTGTAATGACAGTATAATTAGCTAATAATTACACTAATTACACTGTTGCTAATTATACTGAAATAACAGAAACTGAGGTGCAGTTACTTTACATTTTTACTCAATTATGTTTTTAGAAGACAGAGATGAGTGCAAAGACTCCATATAAGAGAGCGCAGGGGTAAGCAACCAGCAGCTGCTGGCCATCCATGGCCAACGCCGAGATGAAGATCTTTGAGGCTGAGAAACTGCACCAGCCAATGATTGCTGCTGTTAGTATAATTCCCATCATGCCCCTAAAGAGAAGAAGAAGAAGAAGAAGAAGGAGGCAGGAAGTCAGCTTTGACGAAAAACAGCATTCATGCAGTTATGTGAAATGTTCGGATATTTGTGAAACCTGAAACAAAAAGTTCCAGTCCTACAAATAAATATCACACTTTAGCAAAGTTTATCCAGCAGCAAAAGTATTTTAGGGATGATTACAGGTACTTTCACACTGAGAGTTCTGTTAAATATGTGGATAAAATTAATAAGCTGGTAAATTCTTCTAATAAAATCACTTTACAGTAATGCAGCCTTTAAAAACAGGAAGACAATATCTGGATCTTATATAATTTTTACACAATATTAATTTATTGCCCTGTTTCCTGAGTACTCACTGTAAAGACAAGAGGACTCCGAAGCTGGAGAGGAGGATCATTGGGAGGAGGCAGTATCCCAGCACGCTGGCCACACAGCCGAAAGACACGCCCGTCATACTCATCAGGTTGAGCAGGCAGTACATACCCAGGCAGCCGATTGCGCTGATACCATACACGTAGCCAAACTGGATCTTACCTGACTGTGAATGTAAAAGGAAAAATAAAACATCCACAGTCAGAATATTCACCTGCCTACTGACAGCTGTACAGACACATATTAGTACTAATGTAAACTAAATGATTTACCAGGAGAAGTGTCGCTCCGAAGGCCAAACAGAAGACCATGGGGCCAGCCAGGTCTGTCTCGTTCATGATGCTGCCGTCTGCTACCTTCATCGGATGAAGAACCGTCAGGGTCTTCTGCCAGATGTGGTCAAAGTTGATTCCTAATTCTGAGACGGAGAAAACGCATATCAGGCACACTGGATAACAGAACTATAAACTGTTCAAAACTAGCTGGCAGTTAAGTGACAAAAAATGAGTTGACAAGAATTGTATAGGAAATGGCCACTGGTTTGCTAAATCAACACTTTGCCCCAAGAGACGGTTTAGAAACATCCAGGAAGAGTCAGACGGTTCATTCAGCCCTCTGCATGAGGATGAAGGCAGGAAAGACTCACACTGTGATAAAAGTGTGATTTCTTCTCTAGTCCTCAGGTGCGTCTTTACCTGTCTAAGTCACACGTATTATTGTCTAAAGGGGAGGGGGGATGCCACTCTTTTGTCAATATTAGGGGCCATCCACACATGGAAAAGTTTTTTTGTGTAAACGCACATGTTTTGCATCGTTTTGGCCGACCATCCAAACAGATCCTGTAAACGCACTTTTTTAAAATCTGGTCTCAGGGTGAAAAAAATGAAAACGCCGCCCTTGCGTTCTCATTTGGACAGCGAATCCGCATACTTTGCGTATCTATGACGTCATCGTAGGGCTGGGCGATATGGCCTAAAAATTGAATCTCCGATTTTTTCACACCAAACTCGATTTACGATTTTAATCGATTTTTTTTTCCTTCTCAAGAACAAACTTCAAATTACAAAGAAATTATTAAAAGCATTGCGTTTATTATTTTGCTATGATTTTAAACAAATTGCCATTGTAAACAGTGCAGCTTCAAACTCACTTGAAACAATATATAAAAGTGCATCCTTTTGAAAAGACTGTGTCCCTTTTTGATAAAATGCATTTGTAAACATATTTAACATGTCAGATTGCTTGCTATTATAAAAAACAGATCAGTTTCCATATTGGTATTGATAAAGTGTTAATATAACTTTAATTAAATACTTTTTTTTGCAAAAGGTGCCTTTGTTTACAAAAAAAGTATTTTATATCCCTGAAGATATGTAATCTAAATTAAACATCTGCATGCACTGCATAGTAAACATCACATGTTGTAGATGTACAGGACATCAGGTGTGTGCTTGCTGTCTGTTTTACACATTTTTGACCAGGAAGACGAGCCTGTCTGCTTCCTCTGGTTTGAGTCAGGACCCGTTGTGGCTTTGTAGCATAAACCTGCGGTCGAACATTTTCAGCATGTGGATGAACCTCCGGCTTTTCCACTGTATATACGAGCAGCATGTCTTTAGCGATATGCAACGTGACTGCATCCGTAACAGATGTCCACCGGGCCGCTTTCTTGTCATACGGGACACAATTATTAAATGATTCCGCTAATGTTGGCTGCTTTTTAGCGGGTGTTTGTGGGCTGCCGTGGTTTTCTCGTAGTGAACAACAAGTGTCCCACTGTGATCCAGGTGTCTATTTGAGATGCTGACATAAATGGGTCGGTCCGCTGCCTTTAGTTGCAAAAGCCTTTGAACAAACTTTGCAGCGGGCGGTGGTTTGTTCGAGGTCCGACGCTACAGAACCAAACTACTAACGAGACAGTGACTTTTTAGGAACAAACTCTTGGCTCGCTGCATGTTGTGTTTGTTTCTCTGTGGAAAGTCAATGCAAGGAGGGCGGAGCCGACTATGAACTACGGGAGCCCGTAAGGAGCGGCGGCGGAGCAAGTTAAATAAAACATCGATTTTCATTTTTTTTAAATCGTCCTAAAACAAAAACTCGAATTAATCGATTTTGCCGATTTATCGCCCAGCCCTACGTCATCGCCCCACCCCTTGACCTCTAGCCTTTGACCTCTTAACCCCGCAATATCTCATAACAACAACAACAACAACAACGGCGGACTACATGCTTGTGTTTGTGCTGCAGAAGATATTGAGCCTATCAGGGTTACTAGGGCAAAATATTCTGCTGCTCTGCCACGACGCTGAGAGAAAAAGGATTATGGACAACCACATACGCCACATCATTTGTGTTTGGTTTCTCCTTCTACTGTCTGTTTGTATACAGCGCACAAGCTTTATGCGTCTCTTCTTCTCTGTTTTTGGTGAATTTCAAGCACCACCTATAGGCTGGAATATGAAGTAAAGGGTGTTGAGAAGTTTACAGTGGATCTGTTTGGACGCAAATACTCTTGAAATGATGCCGAGGAAGACGAGGGAAAAAAAGATAGTTTTGGTACGTGTGGACATGACCTGGGTATAAATCTGTTGAGTATTCCTACAACAAATCAATTAATTTGATTATCTACAAAATGTCAGAAAATAATAAAAAATGGCACCAACTTTCTAGAGCCCAAAAATATCTTTAATTGGTTAATTATTAGTTCAGCACCACTGGATCCACATAAGGCTGCTTACATGAACCATCCTCAGTCACAGTTCATGATATTCACTCTTGTCACTTTCTTTCAATAAAAATCCTACTTGTGAGCCGTTTTCTCCAAATGAGCATGAAGCAAAACCTAAAAAACAAGGAACATGACACACAGGTGAAGCTCCACCTGCACCAACGCACATATCCAGTATCAACTGAATCTACTCCATGTACTCAAGTTTCAGGAATGAAACCATTTTGAGTATCGATTGTAGAACATAAATACATCGTGTTAAGATAAGAGAAGTTAAAGGCCTTTTGTTGAATCCGAAAACACTCGAGGCATGACAATTAACGTGAGTGGGTAATTTGGCTACAAACATAATTATAGATTTGACATAAAGAATTACTGTAATGATGAGGCTGACAATGAGGAGCGTCAAATCCTCTCAGACAGAGTCTCTTTTCATGAGCTCCCGATGTACTGTAATGTGATGCAACACCAAGCATAATTTACATCTGTGTGATCTGACTTTCTATTCCATCAAAACTTTCTTGCAGCTACGAAGCTTTGACTCTGCGAGCGACTGCAACAGGCGAATGAAACTTTAATTTCACGGCTTAAGAACAGATATTAAGTTCATGTCCTGGAAGTGATTCTGCAGACTGATTTCAACAGGAACACTATAATTTCATATTCTAGCGATTCAGCCGGAGGTCTTTAAAAAGTGACTTGCAATTATTCCAAAAGCTGGTTCACAGAACAACTACTGATTAAGTTCATTCACTGATTATTTCCCCACATTAGCTGAGCAGACAATAGTAATAAATCTGCAGTAATGTGAAACAAAAAGAAATCCTCATTTTTAAAAAGCCGTGACCAACTATGACCTATACGTTTTATTCATTATAAAAAACTTCACAACCAATTAACCGTCAATAATAACCAACCAATAATTAAAGCATTGTAAACAACAGACAAAGACTAAACTGTGAGGGACTGACCAGTTCCTTTGCAATATTCCTTCTCTCTTAAATAATAAATGTTATAAGAGAGGTAAGAGGAGCTCAATACAAGCCAATAAGGCCGGTAAAAGTCATAACCTCCAGGTTGCAGTTCACCTACCTTCTAGCAGTGGTGGCTCGTCATCGAAGGTGCTGCCGTACATGGACTGTGAAGCGGATGGAGTGTAGGTCTGTGTGGGCTGGAAGATCTGCCCTGTGTATGGCTGCTGGGGCGGCATCATCCCCGGGGAAGAGTATGCCATCGGCTGGGAATAGTCATACTGACCATATGGCCTGGGAAAAACACAATAATGGTGTTTAACAGAACCTTGTCTGTGAAGGGAACTGACAATTTACAACTGCAAGTTGCAAGCATGTTGTTAAAGCTAGTCACCAGTAATATATACTTATGAAAAGCTTTAAAAACACTGCAAGGCCAGTTCCCTTCCTCATCTTAAGTTATCTTCTAATTTTAAACAAGCGCTCCTGAGGATCGACAGGAGACCACAGATAACAAATCAGGAAAAACCTCCCACACACTGTTTACCTCCACTGCTATCAAGAACTTTAATAACAACGTTCTGGTAGACAGGTTATCTGATTAATCTCTTAAAATGTGTCAAATCAAATAACATGCAACATAATGTTATGTAGCTTAGTTTCCATCAGCTGAACTGGCACGTAAAGGAATATAAATGTAGGAAATGAAGGACTGCTTTCTTTGCTTACTGTTTGTAGGGGGTTTCAGCATTGTTGTAGCCATAGCCGGCCTGGTTTTGGTCATCTACACTGTAGCTGGACTGGTAGAAGTCTGTGTGTAAGTTGTCAAACCCTGACATCTCTCACTCTGTCAGAGACACAGGGACAGGAGGACAAACCAGATCACAACTCGTCAGTCGGTGATTACTTCAGTCTACAGTGGTATCGATGTATACATGCATTATTTATACACTTTAAAATGCTGAGTGCTGTTTTACTGAACAGCTAAGCTCCGTGAGGACGGTCCGGTTGGTCATCAGCAGCTTAAATCACGGTACATCTGGTACATTTCCTGGCACATCTCGTAAACATGTAGCCCGAAGCTAGCTTAGCTAATGTTAACTAGTTACGTGACAGGCGTCGTTGTCTCTTGTAAACCATTGAAACGCCTGACGCTGTATCTAATAAATACCTGCTAGCTAACGTTTGGATAACAGTAACGTTAACTTACCTCCGTTTGATTTCAATACAACCGTTAGCTACAGCAGCTAGCTAACATCGCAATAGCCAACTTAAAAACGGATGCCGTTGGTCTAATATGAGTCTGTTAACACTACGCATTAAATGGCTTGAAACAATCACATTGAAGGATAAATTGGTTAATATAAATTAACCTTTATAACAAAAGCTTCTATTCACTGGATGGCTGATGCACCGTTAACTCTGCAGCTAGCTGGTTAGCTGATGCTAGCTCTAACAGTTGTGGAGACGCTCGCTGATCTTGTACATCATGTCAGCGGCGTCTCTAATATCTTAGTCAACTTTTATCACTTTATCATTATTCCAGGGGTGTAAAAGCATCACAAAAGCTGACACATACCTGTCCTGTTTGACGAATCAAACCACAGCCCTGCCAACTTGGTCGCGGTTGCTACGTGTCAGGAGAAAGATTAAACTTCCGGGTTGGTAAGCAGCCGACGGGAAGCCGTTAGGGACACTGACAAACTGCACTTCGCTGAGAAGTTTGGCGCCTCCTACATACGACTGGAGGCATTACAGGGCTGGGTTTTTGATGCCTGAATGTAAAAATAGTAGCATGATTTGTATGCGACGTGGTTCAGTTTCATGGTTGAAATAATTGCAGTGTTGACTGTTGCAGGCTTGTGCTTGAGACGAGTCCTCATGCAGCACTCCCCCCTGATTCTGAATGCTGATCTTTATTCAGAGAGTGAGTGTGGAGACGTTATGGAAGGAGGAATATTGTATTTTTAAAGGTCAAATCACTTGAAGTGCTTGGACGTTCTTGTGTTATGGATTAACCTCATGAAACAAGCATTAGCCTGCAGTACAGACCATGGATACTGTGCAAATATCACAGGACGAGGCTATTAAGTGACTTTAAAGTGATGCATACACAATGGAATTAAAGTACCAATGAAGCACTTAAAGGTCACATGCTACTGTGTAAAGACACATCATAAGTCCTATTAGAAATGTCCAATTTTCCTTATAATTATGATAAATAAGCAAATACAAGACACAAAGAGATATAGTTCAGCATCTCAAACTCCGGCCTGTTTTACCCATCACAGGTCGGTATGAGACCCGAGTTTGAGTGTGAAAACCGGCGTCTAATGGTAACAAATAGAGACGGAGAGCGGACAATGATTTAACAGGACAAGCGTTGAGCTTCCGGCAAGAACAAAGGTAGTCTCTTTCATTAGAAGGCAGAGGAGCAGATCAATCACTCTGCCGAAACCAAATACTGCAGGAGGATCCATCCTCTCTGATGATGATGGATATTGTGGAGTAATAGGATGATGACCTCTGCTGAGAGGAAATCGGGAGGCAGGGAGAGCATCACGGATGTGAGTTTGACCAGTAATGAATGGAAGAGAGAAAATGTGAGGAGTCAGAGAAAAAAAAAACACTGTTGGTCCGTCCTAATATTGAATCTTTTGAGAGTCAGGGGAGCACAGAAGGAACAACCAGCGGGGACAATAAAATAGATAAACGTTCGACAAAGATAAACAAAGAATGATCAAATTGACTTTTTATGAAAACTAGAAAATTCACACCTCAGTCACATCTGTAGAAGCTATCATCTTGGCATCTTACCGAGAGTTTATTGAAAATGTTTCTGCCTCAGTGCTGAAACAAAAACACCTCCGGCAGCCGTAACGATGAAGTGTTTGTATTTTAGCCGTAGATTAACTGGTGTCGTGTGAAAAGGAACTGAATTACACAGACTTGGCTCTGCTCCCAGCAGCCTGCAGTTACACAATCTTTAGAGGATGAGAAATGGGGAAAATAATACGGTGGGAAAACAGCATGGAGCAAAGCTTTGTCATTATTCAGAGGAGACATATTCAGCCTCCTCTTTCTTTGACAGAGAAACTGATTGAGTTATGGGTCTCAGGGAAAAAGCACAAAGAGAAACCTTTGGACCGGCGTTGCACAAAGCTGTTCCTCAACAAGGTTGCATGAGTTAGGAGGACGATTTCTGGCCGGGAAACTCTGCGGCCATCTGTCACATTTTGTTTCCTGTTGAAGGCAATCCAGGCAGCTAGAGTCCGGCCTTTATGTGGAGTCCCTTGTTCTGAGATAGCTTCCAGACAGTTCTGTGACAGGTGCCTTATCATGCTGAAGGACACACAATGAAGTTCCCTGAACATGAACATGAAGTGATGAGGGAGAAAAATATGAAACAAAACCCAGTAAACAAAAACATCATTAATAAACCTTTCAGCTGTGCAGACTGACACGGATCATTTATCTGGCTCATGATGAACAAAATACATTTAATGTACACAACATGAGTTCATTCAGCACACACACACACACACACACACACACACACACACAAACACACACACACACACACACACACACACACACACGACCAACCATAAAGTCGACCCCTGCTCCATTGCCTCTCATCCTCCTTTGGACTTTTAATCATTTCTTAACTTGACGAACATGTCTTTCTTCTTAATCCACTTAATGAAGGAAAATTGAAAAGTGCCAGAGAGGGTAATTGAATTTAGGGCAGTGTATTGCCATACGCTGTCATAATTGCCTTCTTTTATAAAGTCTCTGCTGTAATCCTGCTGTCACTGCCTGGGTGGATGAGTGGATTAAAACTACTGAATTTCCTTTACCGCAGCAGCAGCCCCTCCTCTCCACCCACCTACTGTACCCTCAATTAAGATTTCTCTCTCCAGGCTCAAGGAGAGCGTAAAATAAAACAAGGGATGGAGCAGTTTCACATGTTCCTCTTGTCTACAAAGACACAGATGGGAGATGACTTTGCTCCTTCTGCACACAACAAATTGAACATGTGAATGAGCAGTGAGCACACACACAGAACTCTATTTTTAGGAGAGCATTAAATAAATTCCTGTGATTCGTCTAATTCAATATCCTGCCACCCTGTTGATATGACGGCTGCTCGGATCATAAATGATTAGACATCTGGTGCTCGTGGGGTCGTTTCTCCACTCCGAGCGAGCTGCACGAGCACGAAAATAACAATCAGCAGCTGAAGAGTTTGTGAAGTTTGTTTGTTCCAAAACGTGATTCCCACCCACCTGACATTCAGCAGCTCCTGACAAAATGATAGTCAACATGAAACGCATCTCATTCTAATTCTCATTTGCTCTTCAAAATGAATGTGGTTTTGTTGTCTTCATACTATTTCAAGCCATCGTCTGTCTGTCCTTCACATACCTCAAGAACCATTCACCCGATCTACCTCATACTACACAGGTGTGTTGCTGAGGACCTCTGGGAGTGCAGTGCATGCAACACGTTCATTATTAATAACATTTCAATAAACTGTGAGCACTTCGCTCTGTGCTGCAGTGTCGATGTGGCTGCAGCGCTCTGCAGACTGAAGCTGAACTCACAGGACCTTTAAAACCCATTCTGAAATCAGGTTGTGTCACATGAGAAGAGATTCCACAGATACTGTTGCATTAAAGCGAAACTCTCGCCAAAAAGCAACAGAGGCTTTATTTGGGATTGAATATGAGTCAAACCTTCGTGTGAAAGCATAATTACGACGAAAGAGGCACTTTTAAGATTTACCGTAGTTTCGGTTTTGGGCACTCGGGGATCGACACTTTTGTCTGGCATGACGCGAGGGGCAAGACATGCTAGCATCAAAATCTCTATTTTCAGAACACTAAGAAGGCTCGACACAACATGAAACTTTACTCGTAGTATCACCAGGGTCTCTACACATGAACACGAGCATTGAGAACATTGTTTGTGTACACAGAGTTTATGAAAAAGAAGGTTTTTGAACTACTCACGTTAGCTGCTGCACTCCTGCGCGTCGCCGTCATGGCAGACAAAAAGTGTTGATCCCCAAGTGCGACCTGACAGGCAGGAGAGTGATGGTGAACCGCTCCTCAAGCCTCAAAATTAACGTGCCCAAAACTGAAACTACGGTAAATCTTAAAAGTGCCTCTTTCGTCGTAATTATGCTTTCACACGAAGGTTTGACTCATATCAAATCCCAAATAAAGCCTCGGTTGCTTTTTGGCGAGAGTTTCGCTTTAAGACTCCTCTCTTTTCAAACCAGATGCCACAATGCATCTACACCAGAGATCCTGAGATGGCAGCTGTTTGATTGACAGCTCACCTGAGCAGATTTGAGCTTATATGCCCTCCCTAGAGCCTACAACAGCCAACCAGTGATGGCAAAGGCAAGTGACCCTCTCTCTCTTCTTTCTCCTCTCTCCTAAGCTTCTCACACGCCAGCTTCTTGGTGATTGCTGCATTGTGTAGCCGATGAGATTTAAAATCCAGCAATATATAGTTTATATTAGTTTTCAAAGAACCAAACTAGGGAATTGTGCAAGTTTATAAATCAAGGAGAGAGAAATTAATAATTCAGTGTGTTTAAACGCCTATAGATTACTGAGCTTCTGTCAGCTTGGAAAAAAAGCACATAACCTTTTAAAAAGAGCCCAAAAGCATGTTTGTACTCCAAGAATTTACTCTGAGTCAGGCCTGGGTCGGTGTTTTGGGTTGGTTTTACATACATGTCCAGGAATGTGAGCAGTTCAGGAGGCTTAAAGGTGGATGAGTAAAGCTCTCACATGGAGCCTGATCTGTGCCGAACAGCATGTTCTGAACGGCCCAGGTCAAAATGTTCGCGTCTTTTTCATAAAATGAACTCTTGCAGCATAAATAAATCTAATTTCATTCATATCCTGAAATAGTATGCCCTGTTGCAGGACCTGTGCTTTATGATGGAGTGCACTGTGGAGTTTTGCCATCCTTGTCTTATCTCCCTCCGTTTGGCATCAGGGACGGAACCCAGTCAGCCCACGACTGTTCTACCTGTCAAAACAGATTTAGAGGCTTCTAAAATAAGTCACATATTATAAACAGTAGCATGGCCTCGGTGCTCCTTTTTCTCCCGTCCTATATCCCGACAGTTTCCCCTCCCTGCTCTCCGTACTTCTGTGACACGGTACTGATTCCTCTCACTATAAGATATGTCGTGCTGGACATAAATGAGTTCTGGTCTGGTGGACTTTTACGCTGCAGTGTTTCGCTAATGTAGTTAAAAGTCAATATTTTATCAGCAGCTTGGGGTTTTGCTGTTTATATCGTTTGCAGAACGCAGTATCAACATCTTAGAATTAAAATGCCATAGTTCTTCTAGTTGTTGATGCGAGGATTGATTGAGATCGATCTCAGCGTCGAAGGTTGATGCCAAGACCGATCTTTTAATTTATAATAATTGCATTATTTCACATGTTATTGATATTCCTATTATTATCAATAGCAGTAGCTGTACAGTAGATGTACTTATGGATTACAGTATTTTCCATTATAAAAGGGAAATACGGGGGATCTTCTTCAAGTGTGTTTTTCCACACAAGTGAAACTGATGATTCGACAGAGTAAGAGTCAGTCGGAGACGCAAAGATTTCTTTGGGGACTCGAGCTGAATTGCAAACTTACCTTACGTGATCGTCAGACTGGCTCCTCGGTGGCAGATAAACCTCCCTCCGGTGCTCTCACATGGTTTTATATCATCAGTTAATGATGTTTAACGCATTTCAGAAGTTTTAGAAGTTATGATGAAGTGTTGCAATTTTGTAGGCCTGCCCGCTCTCCCTCATACTGCCTCCTCTATTTTCTATACTTCATTCTTTATTTCCCCAAATGCCCTTCGACAATCCTCTGGGTAAACGTATGATCTTGTTGCGTGTCGCTGTGTTTTTTTTCCTCTTTTGCTGGATGCACGTGTTTTGTCCTCATGCGCCAGTGCGTTGTTGCATTATTAAAGTTACTTGACAAAAGGACTAAATTCTTGTTCTTTAATCATGGATTCTTCCCTGAATGACTGTAGAAGATCCCTGCAGACGGACAGGTATCTGTGGGAATTACAAAAAGACAGGTTTCCTTTTTTTATTATTCAAACGATGATGGAAGATTTTCTGCAAATAAACACCAGCTGCACTGCTAATATTTCAGCCACACCATCAATGACAATCAGATAAAAGAAGGAAATGAGTCTACAGACAGAAAAGATGATCACAAAATGATCCTTGAGCGGGTAAAGAAGATGACAAAGGATTCAGAATTGCTGACAGCGCTCACGTGCCAGCACAGCCAAGACTTGTGATTCCTGTCGCCTCCCGTCTTTGTTTGGGGTGACACCCCGACGGACGTTCTGCTGTCCTGATTAAATTACTGGTGGCAGGAGTGAACAGAGACCCACCGCACGCTCAATTATACATCTTCTACTCACTACGTCTCCGCCCTTCACTTTCTGATGCTTACAAATTATTCATTCTGACTGTGTGTGCAGAGAGCTTCATGCAGTTCTTGATTTCTCACTTTATTCATTTTGCTTTATACTGCAACGTGTCTCGGTCTGACAGTGGTGAAGAAGAAATAGGGATCAAAAGCAGGAGGATCTGTGCAGCGGTACATATACGTTCTATTTCAGATGAAGGGAAAAATTATTCAATAAGAGATAAGTAACATTTCTGCATTAAACTGAGTTTTGTACTAAACATTATTCCAAACGTTTCCACTAGTGTTCAAACCTGAAGAAATCGACATTCTCCAGGCGACAGTGCGTTTGATTTGGTCACCTGTGTCTACAACATCTCAGAGAGAGGTTGCATTTATATTTCTTTGTTACGTGCACGGGTGTTTATTCACACATGGTGTGTGTGTGTGTGTGTGTGTGTGTGTGTGTGTTTATTCGTCCAGAAAGTCTGAATCTGCACTCCACTCTCTCATTGAGGTGTGGTTGGCTCTGAGCAGCTGGGTAGAGGCTGTGACCTCCCGGCTCTGCCCACATAATATCCGGCGAACATATTTTGTTTTGTTTTGATTGGCAACAGAAAAGACTTACTGTGTGTTTAAGTTTTCACGTGATTCAGCAGCATTAGACCTCCAGTATTCTGAACATCCTTTAGAGCTTTTACAACAAATTGCTGATGGCGCGTGCTGAAGAGTAAAATTGGATACTGCACCTTAAACAGCGTTTTTACAGTTGTAAGGACTTTTGGAGATTTGGCCCCATCAAGAGGTTTGTCACACATTGAGGACCTGCAGAAACCACCCTTTAATCCCAAGAGCCAGCGACTGAAGCACGGAAACTACGAGAGGGAGGGGGAGAGATGATGTTGAGCTGTAACACACACACACACACACACACACACACACACACACACACACGCACACACCAACACACACACTCCTACACGCTCACAGAGACACAAACACACACTGCAGGAGAGCTGAGTGTGGCAGTAAACTAGCACAGCTATCTAGCCCTTCACAGCGCTCCCACGTGGCCTTTCCGCTGGCAGAGGGAGAGCGGGTGCTTAGCAACATCTCATCTGCATGGTTCGCCAAATCAACAGGGTCAAGATCCCTGAAGGCTTGGAGAACTCGACTGTGCTGCGCACCCCCGAGGAGCGGCCTCAGAGATGGAGAGGATGGCATGCATACGGGCCGGCCGAATCTCTTCTTGGCAAAAATCCCTTTTTGGTCTCAGTCTGCAGCCTTCAGGATTTATTCTTCTTAAATCAGGAAAAAGGATGCCAGTGTGAAGTGATCCGCACACCGCTTTCAAGTGCCGCTTCTCTTCGATTTTAGTGACAAAATTCTGATTTTAAAGTCAGATTGCAGCCTGTCACAAGGCAATCTGAATACAAACTGATACCTGAGGGAAAGTATTCAAAGCCTGCTGAATAACCGGTCTGCTCTGATTGGTCAGCTCACACCTTGATAGCACCGCTAGCTAACAACAGAGCAGCTGTGCTAAATCCAGTCTCAGTGCCAAACTAGCCACTAGGTGTAAATATGTGTGACGCCACAAAGTCAGGGAACCAAGGCACGACTGCTGCTGAGGCGTTTCAGGAGCGGTGTTCTCTCAGGAGCTTCTGCTGGTGCAGACTTTGACCTTTTTTAACTTTCAAAACCTTTTACGTGCAAGAACCTGCACAAAACACGGAAAGTCTTCGTCACTTCACAGGACTCAATAAGAGATCAAACACAGATGTCTTGTTTCCCCCCAGCTGGTTCACTCTTCTTAATTATAATTTGGGGTTAATTTAAGAATGAGGTTCAAGTTTATTTCAGTCAGCACCAGCCAGAGTCGTAGATTGCTTCAATCCCCAAAGCAAGAGTGAATGAGAGACAGTGGAAATGAGTCATCATCACCATATTTCCACAACAGCTCAAAGGTAATTTTCAATGAGACAAACAGAACACAATTACATAACGAGAGTTGCTTGAAATAAAAATAATGGTGCAGCGAGTTCAGTATTAACTGAGTCCTGAAGCTCCCACATTAACATGATTACATGCACACTGTGTTATATTTCAGTATGTGACATGTTCATGAACTGGAGACCACAGAATGTCCTGATGGGTGAAGAGTTTAACGTCGGCTGACTGACGGTTGCTCCATACATGCTCATCACGGCTCATCTGCGTCGGATCCAGCCCTCATGGAAGGATGAGTCAGTACACACTTACACACTCTGACTCAATGGATGTTTTATTTTAACAAATGAAGAGAGATTTTTTTTCTCTCACGGAGCTGTCAGATCCTCCGCCCCCTCCCATCCTTTCACTACACCCACAACTTGATCCTGGCCAACTGCTTTCTGAGTCCCACATGGTGCAAATTGAATCAAATGCCAGCTACTGTAAGAAACACACAAAAGCTCCTGGTTTAAACACCGGTTACAAGTTTGCTTGCAAATGGGCAATAAGTGTCTGTGAACATGAGCAGAGAGGTCTGACTGTAATCATCAGTGTTCTGCAGATTATTGTTTGTCTCCATGTGGAAGTAAAGTCTTATTCTGCTGGTTAATCAGCTCCCTTTTATTTCTCAAACCCATAATTATCGTGCTGCAGAAATGAGGAGTAAATCTGAACAACTGATTCATCTACTATCCGTTATTATAACTTTTGGTTGATTGCTGATATTTCAAACACTTTGAAGGTGAATCTCAGAGCCTCCGAGGCAAAATCAATGCACAATGATCCGTCTCCCATCGGCATCTCAGTCATTCTGCACAATCATCTTCTTGTTATTTCTACCAAGTCATTTTACAGCCGCAGATAGTTTCTTTTTTTTTTATCCCCCAGTTGAATATTTGATTATGAATGCAGAAACATAAATGCTAGCTGTCAGAAAATGATTTGCAAAGAAGATAATGACTTTACTTGTTTCTTCCTCATCGTGACTCAAGCTCCATGTGCCCACACACACACACACACACACACACACACACACACACACACACACACACACACACACACACACACACACACACAGGACTGATATCAGTGAAAAGTAAAAGCACATAGTAAAGAGATTTTTAATGGTAAATTTCCTGGGTTTAATCAGCTGTGCCTGTGGTGGAGTGCTGACCTGAACGTACCCTCCACCACCCAGTGCAGGTCTGGATCAGCTCCAGCTGCCCTGCAGCCCTCGTTAGGATGAAAGGTTTGGAAAATTGATGGATGGATGAATTATCAGTTGCTGTTTTTAGAGGGATTTGGAGCGTTTGTGTCCCCAGTCGCCAAGAAACCGAATTTTATGCAGTTGCTGTCATATTCATGGTTGGATTTTGCTTTTTTCTGCTTAGTGTCTACATTAATATTTACTGTCTATGTTAATAAAGATTCTCAGTCATCCAGGAGAAGCCCCTTGGGCAAGAGGTGAAACGTCTTCAGAAAATGAAAGTCCAGTTGCCTGCAATACATCTAGCATTAAACTCACCGGTAAAAAACATGTAATGTAACATGTGTCATGTAAAATGGAAATGATTTGCATTGATAATGTTATAAAAAGTTGGAATTTCCAGCAAAATAAACAACAAAACTCAGTGCAATAGCCTAAATACAGATTATCGCAATTACAACAGCCTCTAGAGTTGTACTGGGTTTTTTGCCTGCCGGTGCTGAATGACCCAAGACCCAGTACTGGTCCACAGCCCGGTGGTTGGGAAGACTGATTTGAGTCCACAGAGAGGTCATTCATAGAGGACCGGGCCTCCAGCATTTAGTCCACATCACACCAGCTAGGTGCTGTAACCCTGACGGGGTGCAGCTGGTCTACGATGTGATATTTTAATGTATTTTATTTTTAAATTTTTTTCTCAATGAAAAAGAAGAAAACACCTGAATGCTTTCTTGTCAACCAAACACTGTTTACGGCCAATCAAATATGTAAATTGATGTAAAACCACAAACAAACCACGACACCATAGAAACAGTCTGCGGTGCCTTCATCGTTCCCATTATTCCTCTTTTCAGCTCCACAAACGAGAAGGAACACATAAACACAAGAGCAACTCCTGGCTCGGCTGGCTGCATCCAAAATAAACTTTGGATCCATACTCCCCTGCTCTGTTTAGACTTGGCTTCAAGGATACAGCCGCTCTCTTGATGCCTTCAATCCGTACACAGCACAATGCACACACACACACACACACACACACACACACACACACACACACACCTGCAGAGTCAGTGGTAGTGAGTGGGATGACAGCTCTGCTGCTGTGCTGCTGGCCAGAAGACAAGCTGAGACGTTCAACTTCCTGGCTCTCTCTGGCGTCTTGCAGGGTTGTACTTATCCTGGCTCCAGGAGTCGCTCGTCTGTGCCTCAACACCCCGCTCTGCTGCGGCTGCCAGAGCCCGTAATGTTTAGTGGGCTTCCTGTTAAATAGCCTCATCTCCAGGGAGAGCAGTGGACCCGGTGCAGCCGGGAAAGCTGTCTCGGCCTGTGCAGAGAGTGGACGAGGAGGGTGTTGAGGAGCAGAGCAGAGAAGCGACACAAAGCGAAGAGGAACTCATTTTTTGACCTGCTGAAACGGGCAGAAGTCCAGAACTTTTTCTAATTTTATTGCTCAGTAGCCAAGAGAATATCGCTCTGTAACATTCACGACAAATTTATCAGTCTGCTGACATTTAGTCTGTGTTTTGAGCCACGGAGCAAATTACTTTTTAGCAAACAATTGTTTGAAGATCATAAATTGATGCTATCGTTTGAGATGTGACGGTCCAGATCTACTTCCTCATTTTAACTGACTCCTGTAGCAAATGTGAGTGAAACGTCTAAAGAGGCTGCGTGTTTGTTGGGATCAGCTAAAAATATCTTGTTTTGATACCAAATCTGGGGCGTTGGGACTCGGTGCCGATTCCCACAAGGACTTCACATGAGTTTACATCCGAAGATCAACATCGCCGAGACATTTAAGTTGCTTAATTACGAAGAGTTCATCGTCAGACGTCTATAATAAGCTGACAACCTGCCGTGCTGTCTTTGAAGACACGTTTGAGATCGATGACTCAGTGCATCAGAACCTGAAGGTGTTGGAGTGTGGCTGCTCAGGACAGCCGAGTTCACCGAGATCTCATGAGACAGCCGGCGTCAGCATCAGCAGGCGGTTTCTGGACTCACGCAAAGAGTGAATAAATTAATAAATGATTCCAAAAAACTGATCTATGTTTCAAGAAAGCTGTGGGGTTCATTCATGGACACAAGAACTCTATCTGCCCTCAGTGAAGTGGTAAGTAGCTCTCCACCATGAAGAGATATCTGATGTATTTATTCATATGGTTTTAATGGTTTATTTAACTTTATTATATATATATATATATTTTTTTTTCTTTTTCACAACTTTTGCAGCTTTCCTCACAGAAGTTTTCCCTTTTGCGGGACTTTCTGATGACACACTCGTGGATAGCTGGAAGCTGTGCAACCCCAGTCTAATTGGATGTCTCCACTGGAGCAGGAGGAATTAAGTACATTGCTCAAGGGTAACTCTTTCTCACCTTCCTGGTTATATCCTGCCAGTCTGGGGATCGCACCAGCAACCTGCCTCTCTAACCTCGAGATATTTTCATATTCACCTTTTTTTCTTGACTGTGTTTCGTTCGCTTCACTCTGACGTCACACGCAAAGTGGATTCAAACAAGATAATATTGGATTGGATTTTGATGTTGGACCTGCGTGCCGTCGTGTCTGCATGTTGGTTCCTCACCTTTGTGCAAACTACTGAACACAGCGATGATGCTGCAGGATGTGACGGAGCTGACGTCGATGATCTCTTAGTTAAATATAGACACCAGAGCTCAGTGTGACAAATACGAAACAAACAACATACTGATATAACTGATGATGACGACGCGCTCCTCTTAAAGCTCTTATGCAAACCACACACACACACACACACACACACACACACCTTCCAGCTTGCCTTCAGACCACCTAATCACAGAGTGACTCTATTGGCAGCAAAACAAATCGGCATAATGCCATCAGCAGCGTCTTCTCCATGTCACCTGTAATCACTTTGCTCAGATAGCACATCCGCCCTGACAGACGCCTCATCTTCCTCTCCACTGATTGGTTCGGTGCTGGTTTCTCTCTTTTCCAACTGAATTCTCCCGCGTGTGATTTGTTTTTTCTTACAAAATCTCAACTTACATCAGAAGTTTCTCCCTGTTGGAAGTTTTTGCAAATTATAAATAGCTGACCAAGTTTAAATAAAAAATAGCTAACGTCCAACTTTGAGGGATAGCGGAGGCTTACATAGAAACTCATTTTGGTAAATATGCTCTGAGTCAACTGAATTTATGCATTGACTGTCTGCCTGCTGCACTTGCAGATTTCCCATCTTAGGCCTGGCATCGTTCAGTGTGGCTGTAATGAGAGATGGAAGTGGAAGTAGTGTGCTGTTTATTTCAACCATCTGTGACTGGCCTGAACATTCCCTTTAACAGTATCCTGCACAGGGAGAAAATGACTGAGCTGCGAGTCGATCAGTGTCGAGGAAGCAAAGTGCTCCTGATTTCACTTCTGCTGTAAGATTTGTTTTGCAAGTGACAAATTAAAAATCTCTCTGATATTGTGACTAAATAATAAATGTTGCTCGTGGTGTAAACATTTTATCATTTATTCTGTACTGAAGACATAAATCTGAGGTGACTTTTCGAAGATATAAAGCAGCAAAGAAGCGCTGATATTTCAGCTGCGGGACATAATCTGAGATCACCTTTCACCGACTGAATAAATGTGAATTCTGAAACTTAATATCCTAAAATGTCTTTGCTGGATTTCCTCTATGAAATAAGCGATAACTGAGATGTGTTTCAGACAATGCAGATATATTTTGAAATGCATGCAGGGAGCAGAAAGCTTGGAGGAATGTGTCGTCTGCTCCGGTGAGCTCCTGCTGTGTGTTTTGCAAGCTTTTATGCCATTAAACCAAGTGCACCCCGGGGACAGAGGACGCAGAGCTCAACTGAATTGTGTCAGCCAAAACTGCTTCTCCTCCGTACAGGTGGTCAATCTTCCGATCTTTAAATAGCAGCGCGGCGGGGAGCGCTGTAGTGGCTGCATGTGTTTATGATGAAGCTACCAGCGTGCTCTACTTCTGGGTGACTGCTCAGGTTTCCGTCGCACACACACCTCCTCGTCGTCTCACCATCTTTTATTCACTTTGTTTACAGCTTTCACTCCGTTTGCCCCATTTCTCTCTTGTAGTGTCAACTGTGTCTGAAGGGATAGAGTGGCTTTTTGTGAATAGTCAAGGACGGTTTGGAGCTGAAGTGTCTCATTCTGATTTAAGAATTAACATCACCATCTGGCTGACGCAGAATTTATGTGACTAATTATATGCTGTGCAGAGGCGTAGCCCGAGATTCACGGCCCTGCACATCCTGATGCAATATGAAATCAAACATATTTAAATCTGTTACATCCAGGTTTTAATTTGTCGAGTCCAGCCACCTTAATACGGATCAGAATCAAACGTTAACGGGGTCCATTCTGAGTCGAGACCCATCCAGTCTGTTGAAACCAACCAACAAACTTTGAGTGAAAACATATGGTGGGTTTGCATTTTGAATATTCATCATTTACAGTCGGCTGAAGCAAATTATCTTACAAAAACTGGCACAAACACTGTTGGTATTCTGACACATGTGGTACTTTTGTGAAAGCTTTTCTTTAATTATGAAGATGAGGTTTTTGCAAATTACATCTTTATTTTTGTCTTGCATAGAAAAAACTGGACACAGACATTATTCTGTTGCACGTTTCTGAAGCTGAAGTGATTTCGACATCGTTCTGCTGCTGCTACTTGAACTTTGAGAGATCTCGGTTCTGTTAATGTGAAGGTTTTGTTTTGTTTCTGGATGAAACACAAAACTATTCATAAACGATAAAGTTTATGTTATTCTCTGAAAGACAGGGCAATTGTGTAAGAAGTGTCAGATTTACTTTTGGTTACTATGACAAACAAAGTTGAATGATTTTAAAATTGCTGTTTTTTTGAAGACGCAACCACAATCGTGGCCGCCCCTCCGGCCTTGTATCATTCTTATTTTTGTGGTATTTTGCCAGTTAGTGTGAATAACCACAAGTTTTAGAAAATAAAAACAGTTTTCCTGCCTTTATATTTTTCTTGGAAACACAACACAATGACTTTAATGGCTCCTTCATCTTCAATAAGCACAGGGGATCAACAAAAAATCCAACTGAAGGATCACACATCTTTAAAATATATATCCAGTGAGCATATAAACTTTACAAAGGTTTGAATAAGTATTTCATGAAGTACAAAGTTTGGACAGAAAGAAAGACTTGTTTATAATTCAGGCTACATTCAGGCAGGGTTTCTGCAGAGGCTACACAGGACTGCAGGTCTTCTTTGCTGATTTAACGGTACAAGCGATGCCCAATATTGCTAAAGTGCCTCTGAGCCAGGACAAGAGATTCTTCCTGTTTGCTCTACCTCTGGTATTCATGTGAAAGCCTCCGTGGCTCTGTCTCTGCAATTCTAATTTTAAAAATTCAAGTGAAAAGCAGTGGCACCGTGTCCTCCGAGGGAGAACACATACAGTGAAGGGATGCCGAAAAATGCCGTTTTGCTCGAGGCGAGGTTGGTTAAAAGTAGACAGATGAAAGCCGAAGGAAAATAAATGCAACATGGAGGCACCAGGCTGTAATAAGAACTAGACGTTCTTAGATGCAGCACATATGTAATGCAAGTCCTGATTTGGCCCTGCAGCTGTGTATGTGTGTGCATGTGTGTGTGTGTGTGTGTGTGTGTGTGTGTGTGACTGCAGATTACACCAAACTGTTTGTCTTGTTTTTTTGTTTATGACCACAGAGAGACGTTTTTGCACGTCCTGTACTCGATAAGTCAAGATCGTCTGGTCACTTTTTGACTCATCACCTCAGTCACTGCTTCTTTATTTTTGAATTTGTTTGTGTGGATGTGAAGCACGACGCAGCCACACAAATAAGATCAATCCCGATGAAAATTTCCCTGGAAAAGATAGGAATATTCATGTAATTTAATTTGTACTTGTTCCATCTGACACATAAATGAAAACACCTGCACACCTGGATGCAACTGAGAGGTAACAAAGGTGAAGACATGAGCCATCCTGCATCACCTCCATCACCTCTCTGTCCGGGCGTGTGGCAACACAAACAGAAGGAGGCGCTGTTGCTCATCTTACAAACAGCCAAAAACAAACCTGACATCATGTAACCGCTCACTGAGCTCAGAGCCATTCATCTGGTCTGAAGGCAGCAACTCTGTCAGAAGACTCTGACTGTAAAAAGGTGCAAAAGTGAATTATACAAACAGGCTGCAGTCAAAAGAAGAAGAAGAAGAAGAAGAAGAAGAAAGCATTAAACTGGGATCGAAACAGAATCTGCACCGTGCAAACCACCACAAGTCCTGTCTTTATTCATTAATTCAGACTAAATATCATGCAAATGGATGCAAGCTGGGGGTCAAACTGCAGCGTTAAGATGATTATAATGATGACACAAAGACGGATGCAGCCAAAACGTCGCGTTTTAAACAGTTTGACCCTGACAGCTTCTTCCTGTCGAGTTACGTTCATCTGATTCGACCTCTCTGATTTCTGTTTCTGCAAACTTTTCTTTTTTTTTTTCTCTCACCAAGCAGCCTGGAAGTGGCCCATAGACTACCTGTGTGTGTGTGTGTGTGTGTGTGTGCGCGCAAGATGGGGGGAGTAGCCATGAAGACACCACCCAGCTCTGGAAGGGAGGGTGAGGGGAGGGGAGGAGAGGGGAGGAGGGGGTGAGATGCTCGCTTCAGCACCGCGGACAGCTCCCGGTGCAGCAGCGGCAGTGAGCGGGTCGGTCCTCGGTCCTCTGCGCTGCTCCGAACACAGGAAACAAGGAGGAAAATCCAAACTGTGATTTTTATTACTGATTTTATTATCATATCTACTCACAGTTCTGGAAGTCCTCCGTCCGGATCAGGCACCAGACAGAACCATCACAGGACTCCCGAGGTTTTTTCTTTTTGTTTTGCGTGAACGATCCCTGCTCAAGTTTCTCGCCCCTGAAACGCACCGAGCCCGCGCCTCCAGCCGAGCCCGCGCCTCCCACCGAACCAGCACCGCCCGGAAAATCAGCTGCTGTTGGAGGGGAAGTTGAGGAGGAAGCAAAAGTGGCATCAGCTCCTCCGTCTGTTCCGACCAAAGCCTGACAGAAGTTACTGGACTTTTTCTTTCTTTTTCTTTTTTTTCTTTTGGTTTCTGCTGCGTAATTTTCTGGATTTCTATCTGTTGGATCATCACAAGTTTCTCGCTCAGTCACAGGCGTCCTCTTCCTCCCACTGAGTCCTCCTCACTCTCTCCCTCAGATTCATCACTCACACAGGGACTGCCATCTTCCTGCTCAGACACTGCCGGGTGGTAACAGCCATGGGCGGATGGAAGCTGCTCCGTCAGACCGCTCTGAGATGAAGCTGGAGGCCCCGCGTCCGCACACAGAACCCCGGGACTCGGCTTAGCAACTTTCACCGCTGATCCATCGTCCTTCTCTTCTTTCCTGTCCTCTCCTGTCTCAGTCCAGGTGTGTGTAGCCCGAGTGCAGCTGTTCCATGACGGAAACGATGGCGCTGAGTGGGAACTGTAGGACTAACCCCAAAGAGCAGGCGTCAGTTCAGAACAGTTTCCCAGATGTGGTCGAACTAAACGTCGGCGGGCAGGTTTATTACACGCGTCACTCAACTTTGGTGAGCACCCCGAGCTCGTTACTGGGCAGGTTATTCTCCTCCAAAAAAGACGCGTTCAATGACCTGGCCAGAGACCCCAAGGGCAGGTACTTCATCGACAGAGATGGCTTTTTATTCCGGTACGTGTTGGACTACCTCCGAGACAAGCAGGTCGTCCTCCCGGACCACTTCCCCGAGAAAGGGAGGCTCAGGAAAGAGGCGGAGTACTTCCAGCTGCCCGACTTGGTGAAGCTCCTGACCCCCGACGATCTCAAGCACAGCCCGGACGACTACTTCCACAGCGACTATGAAGACGGCTCCCAGGGGAGCGACCACCGGCAGTGCCCGCCGCCCTCCCTCGTCCCCGCGGACAGGAAGAGCGGCTTCATCACGGTGGGGTACCGGGGGTCGTGCACCATGGGCCGGGAGAGTCAGACCGACGCCAAGTTCAGGAGGGTACCTCGGATACTGATCTGCGGGAGGGTGGCCCTCGCCAAAGAAGTTTTCGGGGAGACCCTGAACGAGAGCCGGGACCCGGACAGGACCCCGGATCGGTACACGTCCCGGTTTTACCTCAAGTTCAAGCACCTGGAGAGGTCTTTCGACATGCTGTCCGAGTGCGGCTTCCAGATGGTCGCCTGCAACTCGTCCGTGACAGCCTCGTTCGTCAACCAGCACACAGAGGACAAGATCTGGTCCAGCTACACAGAATATGTCTTCTACCGTGAGTGACACCTTTATTCTTATTCTTACTCTCTCTGTCTGTCTTTCCATCACCGACACGGAGTTGGAGTCTCCACTAGAAGGCGCACTTGCGTTAAGCGCCCCTCTGGCTGCTGGGATGGGCCATGAGGACCACCCCAGTCCTGAAAGATGTGGGTGTATGTTGTGATGATCACAGCTGCCTCCACCTGCTTCTGTGACCTAGTTCCTGAGATTGTGTTTCTGTTTTCTACTTGGAAAAAGGGCGTCAGATGCACCTGTCCATGACCTGCAGTTAGCCCACGTCACCTCGGATAAAAATGCAGGAACACAGAGTCGAGCTGCCTGCGAGTGTGAAGTTTTGTCTCAGCCCTGTGGAACAAAACCAATTAGAGATCAGTCCTGGTAATTGGGGTTAAGCTGGCCTGACAGGGCTGAATCCTCCACAGCAGCACACGTCTGACAGGCCGCTTCACGTTGGAGCCTCAGCCTGCTCACGACTCTTACAGCGTGTTGCAGCATTCAGTTTGTATTTCACAAGATTTAAAAAAAATAATAATTTCACTCCCATCTGAGCAGTTGTCAGAGCGCTGATTTGTCAATGCTCACCGTTTCCCATCTCGGTGCAATTTTCTACTCCACCTCCTTTTTTGACTTTCATCTCTCCGATCCTTTCAACTTCTTGTATTTCCTCCCCGGCCTCCTTATTGCTTTTTTTTCTCCATTTCGCTGCTCACTGGCTGGCACCAGTGTGGCGTGAGCGCGGTGGCCAAGAGGAGATCAGGGTGGCTTTTAAACCAACTTTCGTGAGATTTTATGAGGCAACGAGATAATCTTCATACTCTGCGGTCTGACGGTGTTTAATTTATCACAAACTCTTTGGTAGCTGCCATGAAAGAGAAGCCAGAGAGTAAGTGTGTCCTCAGTAAGCAGACAAAGATTGAACTGGAGTGACCTCAGAATTAGTAGCAGCGGACGTTTATGAGAGGAAAGAATGAACTTTGAAAAGGCCGTTTTGGGAAACTGATTGTTGTAACTCAGACCTTCACAGGTTCATAGAGTCTGAACACATCCTGCAGCACAGTGAGTCAGAGCCACACACATTATTCTGGATCATAAATCTCATAAAACAGAATAAACTTAGAGAAAACTCCATTAAGGCTTTATCTGACAAAACATTGCACACACACCTGTTTTTGCTGGAGAAGGTAGTTGCTTTTCCTTTTCTTGAAAGTGGCTTTGCTGTTGTGCACGAAGCCGGTCGCTAGGTTACGTTAGCTTACTCTGCTTCTAAACAGAGTACGCTTACGTAACTCTCATGTTGCTTTCAGTTAGAGAAGCATGAAAGAAACTCCAGAATGCACATAAAGTCACATTCTGCCGAGTCCTTCACAAGGAAATCCACAGTACAGCAGCAATAAACAACTTGAAGCAACATTATTTCACTTTTATTTATTTCATATTTCAACTTCAGAATTGTGTTGATGGTTCAGTGTCTCCTGAGAGGCTGAATGTGTTTCTGTCTCCATCACTTGTTTCTGTGAGCCGGTCGGATCACAGCGTCACATACATGTTCATTTCAACATACAAGTTTCAACACTATGTTTTGTCTGTAGTCAGCACCTACATTACATCTGGCCTGAGATCTGAATGTCTTAAAAAAGGACATTTTTCTGCACATCGTTGCTTTAAACAAATCGTCCACAGGCTCGTTTAGACAACCGAGAGAGACAGCAACAGTTTCTATAACATCACAATCTGATCACATATGGCCAATAAAAAAAAAGATTAACACATGTAAATTTGGTCCCTTTAAATGTATCATATATTAAATATATATAAATGTATGTTCTTTTATTAAATGTATTTTACAGTTGCACAACAAAGCTTTGTGGATATTTGCAAGTTGACCCTATTTTGCTCATTAATATTGCATAGTTTCTATAGTGACACCATTTTAACACATATGCGAAGATGTGTTATGTTTCTACCCCCAAAAGTTTAACTCCAGTCCTGTTACGTGAGTGTGAAACAGTACAGCAATGCATTATGGGCTGACTGCAAATGAAACAGGAGACGCTGCCAACAATACCGAAATCAGTGTGTCAAGGCAGCTTTATTGATATTCAGTAATATCACAGTAAAAGTTTCTGCTCTCACGGGCACAGAGGAAGTTATGTTTTATTGGCCTTCTGAAAAGATTAGAATCCAGTAAAGAGTTGTGACTTATCTCTCTCTGTGGGACCAGGTTTTGTGGAGAGTGCAGCACTGGGTGGATGTGAGGCTCTCACTGATATCTGAACGTCCCTCGCAGTCCCAAACCTTCTCATCAAACCGTCCTCATTCCCAAGTAATTTGTGATCACAGAGCAGACAATTTCGGCACTTTGTATGCAACTGTAATGAAGCGACGGACGCTGTTTCATATTCATAGGAAACTATTGCTGTTCACGAGAGAGAGAGAGAGAGCGTCTAACCCAGTTCTTTTCATCGCTGGCTCTGCCGTCTCATTTCGGAGCCCAATCGTCCAGATGTTTGGCGGGTAAATACAGTTACGGGTCATTATGCAAACATCCTTAAAAGACTACAGTGTTTGTTTGTGGTGTGGAGCACAAAAGGCTGAAGTTGTATTTTATGACATTCAGAAAAATTCTATATCTGTAATATTTTATTCATCTGGTTCCAAGATTTCCATGCAGGGACCGGGACGGTGGCCAGGTCTGCCGGTTAGAAACCACTGAGCTGTGCATCCACCAGCACCTCGGGGAAAACCACTGCCAGCCCCATAAATCACATAAGTCAAACGATCACATGGTCACAGAGCAAACAGGAGCGAAAACCAGCGAACAAACCAGAAAGAAAAAAGAAAACACATGAGAGCGATTCGCTGGGCTGCTTCCAGCCTAAATGAGCTCTGCATTAATGGCCTGCATGAAGCAGCTACAATGACTGGATGGCTCTTGGCTCCTGTAACCCCCAGAAGTAGCGCTAACAAGCCAAATCAAGTGGTGGTGGGGGCTGCACACACACACACACACACACGCTGCGCACACACACTGCGCACACACACCTTGTTTATGCAATATCTGTCCGTCTGTCTGTGGGCTGCCTCTGCAGGTCTCTTCTTGCTTACTGACAAACAACAACTGCTTCCTGGCTTTGTTGACAACGGTTCAGCTTGTTGGAGGGCACGATGCGCTCGGCCTATATGTCAACACACACAGAAAAGCCTGATTGCAAACACACACTCACGCAGATGGAAGAGTTTGAGTATAAACATAGGCAACCACACACACACACACACACACACACAGACACACACACACACACACACACACACACACACAGGTAGCAGAGGGCTCGCAGCTTCACGCAGGGAGCTTGTTAAATGCTGCAGTCACCCGGTGGATTAAACGTAGTCGCTGACAGCCTCTTGTTTATCTGCCTGTCACATTTTTGGCACGCTCATCACCCCTCCCTCCCCATCCTCCCTCTTCCTCGCCTTCCTCGCCTCTCCTCTCCCTCTTCTCCTTTCATGTCTCCTCGTTTTGCTCTAGTCAATCACACCCGGCTCTCCTCTCTCTCGTCTCGGCTCCCGCCTGCCTCTTCCCAGCCTCGTCTTTGCTCTGCGCGCCACAGGGGCAACGAGCAGCGCGGCGGCACCAGTTGCCTTTACAAGCCTCGCTGCACCGTCACGCCTCCCGTCTCGCTTCTTATTCATATCTGTGTCTGTCTGCCTGTCCATCTCCATGATTGTTTATTTGCCCTCATCTTCAGTTGCCTCTCCTTATTATACACATGCCAGTGAGTCTGTCTTTCCTATTTGCTGGCCCTCTATCGGCCATATTGGAGGTGCTAAGGTCAGTAGCGACTGATTGCGACTCTCACATTGTGTTTGAATGTTGTCAACCTTTTGATAAACTAAATGCAGTATATTCCCATCTGTGTGTCCACATTCTTTTGTGTACTTTACTGGGTGCTTCACCATCATCAAAACAGCGCTCTTGTTCTGCAGCACCATCCTCGAGCTGGAGTTGATCCCTGGACTCCACACTGGCTGTCCACTGCTCCTCAGGGATGGGTCTTTTTCTGGGAAGAGGTTTTCAAAGCGTGGTGTGAAAACTTGCCCGTGCAAAGTCCTGACCTTGACCTCACTGATCCTCTTTAGGATTTCTTGTGGCTCCATCTGTACACACTCCAAGGCAGTTAGTGAAGCTTATTCTATTTGACCTCAGAGAAGCAAAAAATGGTTCAAAAACGGCGTTTGCCATTAGAGTAATGTTCAAATATTTAAAATCAAACATTTGTATTTACTTCCTTAAATTGTTATTGATAGCAAACATACCGAACACATCTAAAACCTGAGGAGGACAGATTGGTGGGTTGGTGGTCGACTGCAACGAGACAGTGAGAATACTGAGCGCTGCCAGAGAAAAGGTCTGTTTCTTCATGTGGAACCATTTGTGTTTTGGGTAAATGACTTTGCTTTAGGGCACACAGTTCACTTCACTTCCAGTTTGACTCTCAAAACTTTGCAAACTATCAGTTATAAGCTCCATGTTTTTCTCTCCAGAAGTCTGATCCCCCTTTATCTCTTTCAGTCCTCGTTTTGCTTGTTATCTATCGCCCTGGATTCTACACTCGTCTGATTGTGCCGATCAATCTCCTCTCTGTTTTTTGGCTAAATTCAAATACTGGGTGGCCTCTGCAAGCCTAGAAGGCAAATGTATTTACCAATTTGTTGCATGGCTGGAGCGACTGATAATTAATCATCACTGTTGACAGTTGATTCTGTGGTTTTCACCGCAGGGCCCGACAGAGCCGACCGCATCAGAACCAACGACATCCGTGTGGCGAGAACGGAAACATTTCTAACGTCTCCTCATAGGATGAGAAAATCATATTTCTCTGCTCAGGATTTATATCCCCAGGCTTTATTCTAACCTCGGCTCAACATGCCGAAGTGAAGTGCTTGTCATTACAAATGCCCATTTTCTCTGACCATGTGTGCTGATGTGTGACACACTGTGCCATTAGCTTGTTGCACACAGATGAGTAACTCCCTGTGCAGCAAATGTGTTTTGGCAGGTGGGAAGAAAAGGGTTATGGTAATGGTTACGATGTTTGTGTGTGCGTGTGCGCTAATGCGTGACCCATGTTGCACTTCCTGAGGCGTCTGCACACCCGTCGAGCCGCTGGCTAAACACACCTGGTCTCCACCGAACCCCTCGCACACATATACATCATCACCATATGAAACTACATCAAGCTCGTCCTGCATGCGTCTCCCGGCCCAAACGCTGACGACATTAGCAGCGGCGGTCCCACGCTGCAGGGCTGCAGGAAGTGATTAGCCGAGGAGCAGACAGGCCGTGACAGCTCTGAGGAGAGTCTTGATGGGGACAGCTGCTACCCTGGCCTCGGCTCCACGGGGGAGTCCAGCACCACACACCTCAACTCTGCATTATTCAGACCGAGACATACAGGAAGGCGAGAGGAAGCAGGTGGACAACAAGGGTTGATGTATGAAAGAAGAGAAAAACACGCTTTTTACTGCCACTACTTTTTTATATTACTTCGACTGTGCTTCTGCAAATGACCAGCAGTACTTTTTAAAAAATCAGAGAACTGCTATATTTAGTAAAACTGCAACCACTCGATGGCTACAAGTACTGCTACTCCATTAATAATTCTACTTATACTACAGATACTCTGTCAATGCAATTTGTTTGAACATTGTGATTTTGTTGTTCTGTTCTGTTTGTGCGACATCTTTTACATGTCTGTCGTCCCGGGAGAGGATCCCTCCTCTGTGGCTTTTCCTGACGTTTCTTTACCACGTTGTTTTCTCAACATGGAAAGTTTTTCCTCCTTTGAATCGAGGCTCTGAGGACAGAGGATGCCGTTCACAGTATATATTGTTAAGCCCACTGAGGCAATGTGATTTTATTTGATACTTCTGTTTGTACTTCTAGCTTCCTGTCTTTATTATTGCTGTTCTTTCTAAGCGCTTCGTAAAAGAGAACGAAAAAAAAACAAAGCCACATAAAATCAACAGCAAACACAATAAAAACAAGGTTAAGTGTATAAAAGCAAGGCCGCGACCATAAAAGTGACACCGTCGATAATTCATTTTTATATGTACATCGTCGGGAGGGTTTATAAAAGTGACAGTTTGAAAAGACGACATATATTTAGAGTTTGTGTCTGAGTGTACCGAGCTTTTGCTCAGTCGCCAGGAGAAAATGTTGCCGGTTAATGTTTTTGGAAAGCGCTAATATGTTCACGGGCGAAAATACCACACTGACATTTCTACGAAACATGTATTACCACGTTCACATGTCCTCCATATTCGGAGGTGAAGGGGATGATCGCGGAGGTACACAGGTGAGAAGGCTGCCAAGTCAGTGACCACAGTTCAAGACTACATTTTTAAAGGGATATTCCGGTGTAAGTTTAATCCATGGTCTAAATCACCGTGAAACTGTGTTAGACTCCCTCTCGAGAGATCAAGTTTGCAGACCGCTAATTTATGGAGTTTTATCAACCTCAGAAACGACCGCACGACAACAATACACTGCAGTAAATGGATCCAAATATAAACCGCCACCAAAAAGCCACAAATAATGCTCAGAACAGCACCAAACTTCAGCAACAGTACAAATAGGGTCTCAGCACATAGTCCGGGGCATCTAACCTCCGCTAGCTTAGCTGGATTTCTACTGAGAAGCTAAAAACAGATTTCAACTCTCCTCCATCAGCTTCCGGGTCGGGGAAGTCCCGACGCGACGATTACCGAGTGCGGTTAGAAATGCTCAATTCCGTTCTTTTCCCTGTCCGCTCTCGATAATAACTGTTATAAACTGGCAGGTAAGACACATATGAACTTTGATTGCTTTTCCATGGAGTCATAATCATACATTTTCATCCATGAGCCGCGGAACTCTACTGCACTCGGTAATCGACTCGTCGGGACTTCCCGTCAACAGGAAGCTGCTGCAGAAGAGTAGGTAAATTTAGTCAGCTTTTCAGTAGAAATCCAGCTAAGCTAGCGGAGGTTAGATGCCCCGGACTATGTGCTGAGACCCTATTTGTACTGTTGCTGAAGTTTGGTGCTGTTCTGAGCATTATTTGTGGCTTTTTGGTGGCGGTTTATATTTGGATCCATTTACTGCAGTGTATTGTTGTCGTGCGGTCGTTTCTGAGGTTGATAAAACTCCGTAAATTAGCGGTCTGCTAACTTGATCTCTCGAGAGGGAGTCTAACACAGTTTCACGGTGATTTAGACCATGGATTAAACTTACACCGGAATATCCCTTTAAGTTTCAAACTTCTGGATAATTGTGACGAGGGTCCAAAGCATTTCAACATGTGTCAGCTTGATACTAGTGAATGCCTCCATCCTCAAAGGAAGAAGGGGAATAACACAGAAAACTCTCAGACAGTCTGGACTGCTTAGTCAAGACGGGAGCTCCTTCTCCTCCAGCCTCCCTTAAATAAGGGGCGGGGCCTAATCACCTGATCAGGAGCACCTGAGAGGAGAGAGGAGAGGAGGAGAGAAACATGTTAGTGATTTTCTTGTCACAGTCACAAAAAATGCAAAAGTTCAAGAGTGACACTTGCTGGTATTCTGATCCTGCAAACAACCTGAGGGGTTTTCTCTTCAAGTTGCGAAGCTTCCAGATGCTAAAAACAGTTTTCTGTATTTATGAATATACAGTACATATAGTTTTGCTTCTTGTTGCTGCCGTTCATAGAGAAAATGTTACAGTGAGATAAAACCGGTGTAAGCTTGACTTTTCTCCTCCGATGTGAAGCAGAGCTGCAGCGTTTCGTACAAGCTGTAGGCAAAGAAGCTGAGACGGAGATAAGAGAAGACGTTCGACCGAGTCAAAAATACAGAGTTCAGAAATAAAAGACGAGCCCTTTCCCTCCCTCACCGAAACAATAAGAAATCTGCTCCACAGCTCAGCTGCAAGAGACAAAAATCTTATAATGTAACTGTTAAAATTCTGTTTGTCAATAAAAGTACATCTGATTTTAAGCAGCAATGGAGAGTGGAAGGCAGAGAGGGGAGAGAGGTTTAGTCTGAGAGAAATGGAAGGAGTGAGCGATGGAAAGTTAAACCCTGACTGTAGTTGAGGGTAAACAGAAAACGAACCCAATTTTCACATTTGAAATAGAGTTTACTCACCTTTTCAAGACGAGAGAAAATAAGTTCCAGTACACGCTACGTTCAAGCAGTTCGAAGTCAGACGCACGAGGAACCTCGATCCTAAAACAATATATTTGTTCGCAGTTGCATTGTTTGTTGTTGATTGATTTCTTTTCAAAGCGCTCGCAGTGGGAGGTGCAGTGGAGTTGCTTAAAAGTACGAAGAGGACAGTAAAGACGAAATGATGAATGAAGGGCGAGAGGGTCGTATGGAAAGAAGATAGACTTTCTTGTTTGTCTAGCCTCCCCTTGACCTTCTCCCGCGGAAGCTTAGTGTAGCTACGTAGCGTAGATTCCCATAATCCCCGGCCTCTGGAGGATGTGGGGAACTACAGAGCTGTAGTGGAGAGAGAGGGAGAAAGAAAGGAGAGCGAGTGAACACCGGAGCATCAACAACAAGCTCCCCTAAGCCCTCTGCGACTCCCTCCTCTCCTCGCCGTCTATCAGCCCATTTTCTCCTCCTCTGTGACTCTTGACACTCTATTCTCTCTGCGGTGGTAGCCACGCTTGATATAATGCTGATGCTCTTCCCCTGTTGTGTTGGAATAAGTGCTCTGCGGTGCGACGAGGTGTGGAGCGTCTGCCATAATGACAGAAACTGCAGCCGGAGAGCCTCTTCAGTCGCTCAGCCCACCGGCTGGCTGCTGCAATGCATCAACGCTTGAATAGACCCGCTATATGCGTTCAGATTGGCCGGATACACAACGTAAAGGATCCGCAGAATGCCTTTCACATCAGTAATTGCATCGCCTAATCATACCAAACCATACACCGCCGTGGGAGCGTGTGTCACCGTGTAGATTAATGGCTGCTGAAGATTCTCTGATGCCAAAGAGGAGCTACTGAACATCTGGATGGAGAAATTCTTCAAGCAAGAGAAAAGCTTCTACAGCTGATTCCTGATCGCAGGGAGAAATACTGCGTGCTGTCTGAGGAGCCATGCAAACATACCAACAACACACATTCTGTTGGTGGATGCAAAATTGAGAAAATTGTTCTTTAATTGTACTTCTGATTCTGTTACGTCTGACGGCTTTAGTTAATAATGTTTCATAACCTTTCTGTCCACTGAAAAACCATGTGTCGAAGAATTTGGTGATTTGTTCTGTTAAACGGAACGATTAAGATTTGGCCTCATGGGTTTAGAAATTTCTCCGACTTCTTCAAGCAGAATTAGGAGAACTTTTCATCTTCCCCTCCTCCTGGCGTTTCCCTGTGGTGTTACTGTTGCTGCCACTGTCGCAAGCGCAGCGTTAGCAATGTGGCTACTGCTAGCAGCCTGGCTAATGTCTATTGATTCCCAGTTTCACCTAGAGACCCTGATTTCAATGCAATGAAAAGTAACAGTAAAACACCCGATTGTATTAATAAGTAGGCGGATTATGACGAGGATTTATGACGAGGACCAGGGAAAACACGTCCCCTTCCTGTTTGGTTGCAGAAGGTCAGGTTCTTTTCCTTTGTGCCATAATGTTCTCTTCATTTCTCCGGGAAACATTTGTGAAAGTGAGGTCTGTAGGGAACCAAGTCCTTTTTCTACGGTATCAGTATTTACCTCAGAATGATAAGTCGAAGCACCATTGCTGTATATTGCCAGTTTAAGTTATATACCTGCAGACTGCTGTGTCAACATGTGTTGCAGTCAACATGGTCAAAACCACCGCGACAGTCTAATAAGAGTTCTTGGTGTTGGTTCTTCGGGCCGGGCTCTGCTCCACTGCTGTGTGTTTTCTCACTTGTTCGCTCCAGAGCTCAGCTCCTCACTTAACTCCACCTGCGCCTCCATTCATCTCCTTCAGTCTGAAGATAGTGTGACTGATGAAACAGTCGGTCAATATTCGGACTATTAGCGCTAAAACTTTGTGATGAAACTTCTGAGTTTGATGGTGTTGTGGATCGTTCCTCTGTGCCTCATTAGAAGAGCACATTGTCGCTCACGCAGCAGCGGTCCACAGCGTGATCCAGCAGACGGTCACACCGCTGTAATTTCATTCCACGGTGCTTTACAGCTTCCCAGGGCAGAGTGTCAGTGGCATTTCATTCGTAAGTGGCAATGAAGTCTTTATGTCCATTAAGAAAGCCAGGGGCACTAATGTAGCAACTCCAGAGGAAATTAACTCCCGAGGAAATTACTGAGAGCACCAATGGTAACTTCTGATAGAGGCATAATTCTAACATAAAATATAATATCATGGCTCTGTCTACTCAGGGGAGAGGGCAGTTTGTTAAAAACGTATTTGTTTTCAGGACTTCCACCGGATGAGAATTTGATTTGATTGATCCAAATCTGATGTTTCACTTCATTTTGCCAGTATTTTACAGACACAGACGAAAAAGGATTGAAACATCGGAGCAGTGCTGTACAAAGTACCCGAAAGTCCTGCTTGAGTAGAAGTATTGTGTCTAAATGTTACTTTGGTTAATCACATGAATAGTACTGGAGTAAAAGTCTTCAAAGTATTTAAAGTGCAAACCTAAAACTTTGTTGAACTTAAAACATGTTTACAACTCTGATGCAACATGTTATCAGGACAGTAACTAGTAACTAAAGTTATTAAATAGATGTAGTGGAGTAAAAAGTACTATATTACCTACAAAATGCAGTAAAGGAAATACTCAAGTAAAGTACAGTTAACTAAATATCCTACTGAATGTACTTACTTATATTCCATCATGAGTACAAAGTGTTGAGACTGATTTCAGGCTGTTGCAGTTGCATTGCATCTTCACCAGCTGAGGGTTGAGACTGATTATAAGTCACTGCAGGTGTCCAGGCGCACAAACGACTGTGTTGAATCAGTTTACAGTGTAAAGTCTTCGGATGATATCAGACACCACCTGAACTTGTGCCACTGCAGAGGATTACTCCAAACTCCAGCGCTGCGTCTCATTAGTAATCCCTCGGTGTCATTTCAGAATACTCAGCTGCTTGGCAGAGCATACCGTCATCACCATTTCATCCCTAAGTGGCTGTGACGCTCCCCCTCTCCGTGAAAACACACACACACACACACACACACACACACACATGCACACAACTGTAGGCGTGTCATGCGGGCACACACATGAGCGCCGCCCCTCTGGCACACACCCTCAGAGGTGAACTTAAACAAACAGCCAACTGATGACAAATGACTCTCATTAAAGGGAAGATTATAGATGAGGCCGCTCACTTAAACACACTTAATGTGTCTATAGATATCTGCAGCTTCTCCCTCGGCTGTGTTGATTCCAGTTTAACTATTGATGTAAAGCCGGGGGGGGGGGGAGGGAGAGCTCACAACCCATTTTCTCTTAATGAATCTGAAATATGTCGATGGCTTTCTTCTGGAGTCAAAGTGATACACAGCAAGTGTACAAAAACATTCTCACCTGAACTCATGAGCCTCCCCCATTCCCTGGAAAGTGCAGTCACTCTAACGCTTAGTCAGATTACAGCCATAGTTCGACTCTGCTACTCAATCAGACAACTGCAGTTGTCCGAGTATACATGCCGGTGAGAAAAGTGGAGTATTGTCCGGAGCATGTCATACCCCGGTACGCTAGGTGGCGCTGTACCCAATTCAACTAGTGGTAACAGAAACACCGTCACCAGCAACAACAAACTGCCTCGACATTCCAGAAAGATGGCGTACGAAGAGCGAGACGAAGCTACATCTTTGTACATTTCGTATATGGTGTACATGATAATTACACAAACTAGATGCACAATGGCGCTCGTCGCCGTCCTGCCACTTCCGGCTCACAGCCCCGGGGAAAAATCTCAAGCCTGCGCAGAACGCAAAATCCGATCTGATCTGATGGAACGTATACATGCAGGAGTAATGCCATCCGATAAAAATCCGATCACAGTCGGACTAACCCAGTAATTCGGTTTTCTTGAGTGTCATGTAAACGCACTTTATAATGTGGCAACTAAGAGACACGTCACTAATCGGCCTGCCGTTATTTAGTTGAAAATGTTGGGTTGGCAGTGACTCGTGAAACAACTAAGTGCAAAAATGATTAAACAGTAAAATACAGCAGAGCGGGACGCAGGAAAGAAAGAATTACCTGGAGCGGAGGCGAGACACTTTTAAAAGGCGTCTTTCCATCCAGTTTATCGCACAAACAGCATCATGGCAGCCGGTGCGGTCGCCACTCCACAGAGCGCCCATGCACGGATCCACTCAGTGCGATTAAGCTGTTCATGGACGCTTTGACTGGGCATTGTTGAAAACGCTGGTTGAAAAGCGACAACAATCTGCCCGGTGTATACTCAAAGAAGGAATGAGAGGAGTCCTCAGCTATGCTGCAGAGACGACATTGTTCCATTCAGTCTCGGTGCCCTTGCTGCCTCACTTCAGCGTCACCTCGCTTACAACAGTTGCTTTTCAAAGTCAAGAATCAGCCTCACATTTATCCAAGATTCTTCCATCCACACATCTCAGATAGTTTGGCGACATGGTTTTTTCATTCAGCGTTGCTAACCAGTTTTCTTGTCCAGCAGCGGGCAGCAGGGCGAGCTCTGACTCACAGGAACAGCAGATTTTGGCCACTTCCTCCACTGAGCACGAGGCCCGTGCTGCTCACACCGCTTGAATTTAAACAGATAATCACAGATGGAATATTTCTTCTTCACGTTTGAGCAGAAGTTTTGAATTTCACATCAAGCGAACGTGAAGAGCCGGACTAATGCTTGAACTTTTTTCGGGAAATTAATTAACTGTCATCCTTCGGAACGGCGTCACACACCGTGAATTACAGCGGAAGAAGAATGAATCCCAGTCTGCGAGAAAAGATTGGATTGTAACGGATACAGACGGCAAACATCGGCATCAGATTGTTTGGGGTCGCTTGGCTGCGTCTCATCAAACACAAAGCAAATCCAGCGGATTTGAGGAGTTTGCGTTTAATGACTCTGTGTTTTCTGTCTCACAGCGATGATGATTTATAGAAAACCCGAGTGTCCGCTATCATCCCACTGCCGCACTCCTGTTTACTATTCATGGTGCGATGAATTATTGAGTGCTGTTCAGAGAGGATTGCACAGTCTGTGGCAGACACACATGAGGCCCGGCTGTTTGTTTGCAAAAGTAATGGGTTGTTACCTGGAGTCCTACTGTATGTACACATGCTACCTGTGTAATGGTCCCCTAGCCACACTCGCCTGTTTAAGCCGTGCCTAGATAATGACTGCTGGTTGGGAATCTGTGTTATTATGGTCTAAAGACAGGAGGTCTGTTGGTAAATTGGTTGTGCAGGACAGCATGGAACACAAACACTCACACCTACACGCACATTATGCAGATAAGATCAGCCGGCTGAGAGACACAATGTTTACTGCAAGATTAACCTGGCCGAAGCTTTAGAGGGATTATCGAGCGAGCGGTGTGTGTCTCTCCGCGGCTACGCAACTGATGCACCAACACAAACACAACAGTTTCACAAAACCTAGAAACACGTGTGTGTGTGCACTGAGAGTCCGTGTCAGATCTCTGGTTGCGGCGGGTACATGAACACACACGTGTCGGGCTGAGAAACAAGCAAATGGAGCGGGACAATTATCAACATCCATCACCTCAGAAACTCATTTAGCCAATTAACGCTGTTACAGGCTGACATTTAGGCTCAACGATCCCCTTTAATCACTAAGGTTCGCCCTTTCATGCACACGCTCACTCTGCACTTGGTGCTGTTAAAACAGCGGGATCAGAGCAATAATGTAGTTGTCTCATAATATAACGACGCGGCCTCGCCGAAGAGCAAACCTCATTCATCTTGATTAGCGCTTTGCGTGACTTTGTGTGTGTGGCATGCGTGCGCTCTTGAGTCTCGGCGAGGTGGAATAGAGGACACTGGCCTTTTCAGATCACACTCGCCTGTTTTCAGGCAACACCCAATAACAAATGTCACTTTGCCCTCCACCCACAGACATCACTCAGCCTTCGGAGGAGCACTTCTCTTTCTCTTCCTGCGTTTAAACCCACACATGAATCCGCCATTAGCTGTGTTTTGTATCGTCTCTCCGTTTCAGAGCGAAACGATCGTACGGTTGAAGAGACGTGTCAGATTGTGCAGGCAAACAAACCAAAAATAGGTTCAAAAGCAGACAAAGTCAAAGAGAAACAATATGCATATTGAGTTAGTCAACCAATGAGCTGGAGCTGAAGATTCAGAATAAATATTCAGCGTGTGTTTGTCAGAGAGAGTTTGTTTTTGGAAGACTTTTCAAAGTTTCTCTGGTTCATCTGCTAATACCTTCCCTCCTCAAGGGCACCGCGGGCTCTGCAATTGTTTGCTTTACTGTTTTTTTTTTAAATTCCCAGCTCGTTTTACTGATCAGGTGGTTTGTGTTCACACTCAGAGCGTCACGATCCTGTGCTGTTAGATACACCACATGGGCCTTCTGGGGATTCGTTAATGAAATCGTCCAGCATACAGCATGAAATATATTAATTTACACCAAATGGCACATTGTGTGAGAGAGAAAACATTTAAAATGAGCAGAGAGGAGAGCAGGAAATGGTGGCGGAGGGAAGAAGGGAGGGTGGGAGCGAGGAGAGCAGAGGAGAAACGAACATGTCACACACACACACACACACAGGATATCTGGTATGTGGCACAGCTTAATCTCTAGCGATCCTATCAGTGTATCTCTGTGCCTGTTGGCGTTGCAAAGATATCCGTTCTTCCCGTTTTATAAGCTACGGGCAGTGGAGACGGCTGAGTGTTTGCAAAAATACAAATAGATGCTCAGATTTGTCTCACTGGCAACACAGAAATACGTTTCTGGATTGAAGTCTACAAGTGGGTGTCTCGTATGTATGCCACGAGCATGTTTTTTCAGATTTGATGTGTTTTTTCTTCTCGGGTCTCACCTTCCTGTTCCGCATCTGATGCTGCTCTGAGCGTTTGATTCTGTGCCAGTTGTGCAGATCGGATGTGTTTGGGGTTTTCTCTGGAGCTTTTAGAGCATCAAGGTGTTGTGCCCAGAGCTCAGCCTTCTGTCTTCCGTAAACAATCTCAGAGCTGCTCATTCCAAACATGGCTGCCGGAGTGCACAGAGTGGTTACGCTGCCGGTGTCGAAGCTGCTGGTAGATGTTTTTGATTGCTGTTGCTTTCACTGCTCTCACTGCTCTAATGTTCTGTTTCTCTCTCGCAGCCCTTTGTCCTATTAACCCTCCTCCATCCCTTTCGTTCTCTGCCTGTACGTCCCACTCTGACAGCTGCAGCTGAGTGTTTGGTCAGCGTGGCTCGCACCGCTCCCGGCCTTTGTCTCTCTCTGTCTGTCCCTCTTTCAGTATCTGCCTCCTCTCTGCTGCTTTGTTTCTGCAGGAGCTGGGGTTGGCTGTGATTTAGCTCTCATTTTCTGTAAGGCTTTCTGTGCTCTGTCTTTATCTGCCTGCTTCTCTTTATTTGGTTGGTGTCTCAATCTCTTTTTGTCTCCAAACGCCTCAGGAGTAGAGTCAACAGAAGCCAAAACAACAGCGCTTCTGGTGCTTTTCATTCTGCTACATTTTATTTTCTGCTCATGTCTCACCCTACACTATCGTCTCCCACTTATTTGTTGCCCAGATCTGCATATCCTCTCCATCGGATTTGACTACCAAGGAAAAAGCAAGCGAGAAGTGCAAGTCTCTTGTTCTACGATGCACTTCTTGGCCGTTTGCTCCTTTAACATTAAAGCTATGGAACATAAATACTCGCACTAACCGTACATTTTTCGGTCGTCCGCAAGACCGTAAAATAAACCTCGAAAGGTCAGCGCGAGAAGGATGAGAGGGATTGGGAGTCATTTGTAAGTGAGGCGAGTGGCTTGTTAGGTGCATTCTGTGCTCAATTAGGAGGCGACGCTGCCCGAGTGTGAAAAGAGAAAAGTTGAGGGGAAAAGGTCACGTTTTGTACAAATTCTCAGGTCCCTCTGGTGACTGCTGAAGTTTATCTTGTTGTTTTTCAACCCGTTTGAACCCCGAGACATTTTCCACTGCAAAATGACCTTATCAGCTTTAGTTTGTTCTTCGTAAATCAGTTGTAAAAAGTTGTCAGTCATCCCTGTGGTTTATCTAAATGTTGAACGACCTCCTTGTGCTCACATGATGAGAGACTCGTGAGATCTCAGGGACTCTCAAGGTGTTAGTGATGTCACAGAGGTTAAATTGCTCCCCGACAGTCTGTTAGAGGTGAAGAAGAGCTGATCAGGAAGTTCTTGATCAGCTCTTGTGTTGTTCAAACACACTGTCGGGTCATTGCTGGAAATGTAACCTTGGTCATTGACGCCTGTGAGCACAAGAAGGAGGAAGAAAACATTCATCTGTTGTTTTAGTAGAAAGAAACCTGACTTGTCATCAGCATAAATGAAAACATAAATGAAAACACAGGAGGTTGCATCACTCTGACGAGGCCGTGTAACGATGACCTAAGGTATGCTGATTCCCAGGTGGCTTCAGTGTTTTAGGTAAGAAAGATCTTCCACGTGCATCATATATGCACACTCTGTCTCAATTAAAGCACAAAAAGGCCCAGCATGCATCTCAGTAGATCATTCCCTCCATCCAGTGCAGCTAAAACAAACTCCACGTAGATGTTCACCAGGTGCCCTTTTACCCACCCGCATCCTTTCAGCCCTTCCTGGGTGATCATGAGGTGTTTCCAGGCCAGACAGGTTAGGTAATCCCTCCAGCATGTTCCAGGTCTGCCCTCAGGTCTCCTCTCAACTGGACGTGCCGGGAATACTGTTTATCCACAGGGAGGTTCCCGACTGGCATCCCAATCAGACGCCTAACCACTTTATCTGGCTTGTTTTAATGCAAAGGAGCGACGGCTCCGCTTTGGGATTGTTTTGGATATCCGAGCTCCTCAACCTGTTCTGAACGTGAGGCTAAATCGATCGGGGTGGAACACTGCTAGCTTGAAAATGAATGAAAATCTCAAAGGTGTGGCGGTATCACAGAAGTGAACTTACTGGACCTCTGTAGACCACCGCTCACTGATCTCTGCCTGAGGCTCGCAGCCCGGGGCTACGTCAGCCGCCGCTGGTATAACACGCCCGAAAAAATAGCCTTGACTGTGCGTTTTGTCGAGTGGCATTGTGTTGATGTACGTCACAGGTTTAGATGAACAAGCTGCATTGATTTTAGTCATTTATCTTCATCTCTGACTTGAATGATGTGCCAAAACTTGATGTTGGATGTTTGATCTTCAGCTCATCTTTTGGTGGCTATCCAAAGCCTGTGATCATCGGAACGAAAATTGATTGTTTAATCCAGATTTTCTCGGTCGGTGGAGGATTCAGATGAATCTCGGACTCGACTGTATTAAAGGTTCAGAGCGATTAGCAGGGCACCGCGTCGACTTTACATATCCTTTAAGTTTTTGTCTTTTTCCTGATGAACATGTAGAACTTTGTTTTGCTCTTTGGCTTGGGGTTGTCTCACTTAGTGCAGCTGCTTTTTTCCATCCTGTGGCAGTGATTTATTCCTGTCTTCCAGCAAACACAGACAGAGATGCCTCCGACTGTAACCCTCAATCTCAGGATGGACTTGTCAGCCTGTGTGTTTGCGTGCGTCCGTCTGAAGCATACACTAAATAACTGACCGGAGATTGTGTCAGTCATGTTTGGAGCCTGTCTGTTTGTGTTTACTACATCTCTACTTTATGTTTCTGTTTGCATCTGTGCCTGCATGCATCTGTTTGTGTGTGTGATCATGTGATTCAGCAGTGAATGACCGCAGGAGGAGTCACAGTGACATCCAGATATTGAAATCAAAACACTTGACACTGCCATCCAAACATCCAGGAAATGAGGCAGGACATTTTAGGAACTGATTGCTTTATTGAGCACACACACACACACACACACACACACACACACATTCACCCTAATGCTTACGGTAAGACAGGAATCCATTACCAATATGGAGTAGCCCAGAGAGAGTGTGAGTGATGTGGTATGAGTGGGTGGGGTGCTAATGTGAATGGATGCTTCTCATATACTGCACGCAGCTACCAGCCAGCTGAAGTGATGACTTTGTGCATTCACGCTGAGCGGAGGACTTCCTGTGATCAACTCGGTTACGGCGTGATGAATGCGAGTCGGTTCGACTTCATTTTGGGGAGGCGAGGAGCTGAAAACCTCTGCGGCGGGATATGATGACTTTGTTCCTGAATTTAGTCGAGATCAACTTTGAAGCTGTCAGAGCGGATGAACGCTTTCATTTCATTTCATCTGCATGGTTACACACTCAGAGACTTTATCTGGAAATACTTTTAATCACCTTGGTTCAAAAAAAGCTTAGTTCTGATTGGCTAGACTGGAGTATTTGGTGCATTTATGTCTTTTTTTCTTTTGAGTATGGCACAATATTTAGTCAGTGAAGTTAGTTCAACAAGGGATTCATTTGTACAGAAGGCTTTTCACTCTCTGACTCAGCCGCTGCTCAGGTCGGGACACCTCTGCTTAAAACCGGGGAATTTTCACAGAAAACTTAATTAACTCCCATGGAAATGCTGCAGTTTGAGGATCTGCTTGAGGAGATGAAAAAAAACCTGTTCTCTGTATAGAAGGTGAAACTTTACATGCGAATATGTGAAAAAGAGCGATGGTGTTCAGACACTTTCCAGACAGTTATTCCTGAAAATCATCCTGTTAAATCACCAGGCTAATCTAACGAGCTAACGAGTCTGCTAACTTACCATTAGCGAGCTTGTTAGCTACGAGGGCTTTATTTTCTCTCTTCATTAGCTTTTTATTGAATGAAATGGTGCGCAGGTGAGCAGAGCAGCAGATGGAGGTTCTGGTTTCTCGTTTGAGCTAACTAGAATTTGGTTCACACAAAGATTATCTTCATGAGAAGGCGGTTGGTAGTTTTGGGTCAAAGTGATTGTCCAAATTAAACGGCAGGTAATGTTAGATTTTCAGAATGGATATTTTATGTTGTGGAAGTGGTTGTGAGTGCTCGGTTGAGTAGCCCATCTGGCCCGCTGTCATACTGTGAGAGAGACCACTGGATTATCCTCTTGGCCACCGTTTGAGCACTATCACCTGCTCAGGATGCATGATGGGAAATATCTTTAGCTGGGATTTTCTGAATGTTGCAGAAAGAAAGATATGCACAGTTTAAAATTCAACATTAGAAATATATATGTAATCCCTGCGAGAGCTCGTGCACGCTTTCGGTATCTTGTAGTTGCATGGGTGGAAATATTTATGATGTGTACCTGATGGAGGTGTGAGGACTGAGACGTGTCTGTCTCCAATAAAGTTTACTGCATTTAAGAGGACAGTGTGAAAAGTTCTCGCCGCACTTTCTTATTAATATAACACCAAAGCAGTGCTGCGACTCTTCAGAACATGATGTGCTGTATGTTTTTGTTTTCAGCACTTTTTCCAAAAAAAAGGGAGATATGAAATAACATTTTTCCGGATTGCCTTGTTCTGTTAGCCGCTGGGGGCAAACAGTCTTCTGCCATTTGCATCTCAGAGACTCCACTGGGGCAGTTATAACTTACAAGCATCTCTCAAAGGAGCAGCAGAGTAGAAGAGAATTACTAATTCACTTCCAGCTCTTGTTTTTTTTCCCCCCTTCACTTCACACAAACATCTGTCTTAGCTAACCTAAATAATCTCCGTCTCATCTGGAAGTTTTCCCCGATGGGGTGCCGGGATTATACCAATCATAAATTGCAAGGTCGTGTGTTGCGAACGAGCGGATCTGATCTGCTATTATCAAGTGATATTTCCACCCTTTGGACAGGCTTTCATTGCTGCTTCATGCGCTCATGGATCATCAGATAAGGCAGCACTCTGACAGGGAAGCTATTGGCTGGCTGTGCCTCTGGAGACTCCAGCACTCTACAGCTCACAGAAATAGCACACATACTGAACACTCACACACACACACACATAAATATACACAGATATATAAGAATTTACATACAATGCAGCGAGACAGGCAGAGATGATGAGATGAAAGCACAGGAACACATAATAGCATCACTGCAAAAACACTTTCCTGTCTTTATCTTTTAAAGTTATCTCTACAGTGTAACATACATATAAGTGATGCGGCTGTGGGTCAGTAGGCAGAGTCGCACATTAATCACATGGAATCGATCCCCGGCATGTCCTTGAGCAAGACAAAGAAGCCCAGATTGCTTCTGATGGTTGCTCCTGCCACGCTGGTTAGTTTCAAATGTGCAAAAGTGTGTGTGTTAATTGGTGAATGAGAAGCAGATAAAAGTGCAGAGATGTTGACTAAAGGTCGGCTCGGACCAGAGATCTGCGACGAGATGAGTTGTAATAATAATAATAATAGTCTCCAGTCTGCAACCTGCCACTTCACACCAATGCTACTAGAAGAGACGGTGTATCATCTCTATATAACCTTTATTCTTTATAGCTGAGTACAATTTGTGGCACCTTAAAATATGAGCACAGTGACTTCAGTGATGGTGTTGCATTTGTAGTAATAATGAAATGGCTAAAAACAGAAGTGTGCATCTTGAAGCAAGAGTGTGGGAGAAGAAGAATACGTGCGGTGGAGAGAGGTGTGGTTGAGTGGGAGCGAGTGAGCCGTGCAGAAGAAAAGCAGAGACGTTGTCAATTAAGCAGTAGGCGCTGATTACACTGATTACATGCGTTACGGTCTAAAACCAGCCACCGGCGACTTGACAGGCTGAGTGGCATTCAGCAGCGTCAGCAGGCCTCAGTCGAGTCCACGCTTTTCCCTGCAGCGCTCTGAGACGGTTTCTTGTGTCGGGAATCTTTGATCTGAATTAGGCTCTAAGCTAGCACGCTAATCAGCTAGCCCCAGCCGTCTCGTCTCATCATACCATTCTGTGCTCCCAGTCCAAGCTGCTGCTGTTAGCTGTAGCTACCAGATGCTAGTTAGCTCAGTTAGCTGTGCAGCTAGCAGTTACTATAATATGTCATCCCGAAAAGTTAGTGTTATTTTCTAGAAAACACTTTTTATACAAATCATCTCACAGAAGCTGAAGGCCAGACAGGAATTGTAAATAACCCAGCTGGGAAGTGTCAGCTGGGTTATGTCAGGAGAGAGAGGTGACCTTTACACCTGTGACATCTCATCAGAATCCCCCAGATTCACAGTCAACACAGTCACCAAGTTTAAAGTTACACCTCCATCCGTGTACCGCTCAAAGGCCACGCTGAGAGCTGATGTTAGTCGACCTCTGATTGTCAGAGGTGATGATCAGGGATCAAGTCGGACTTTGGGAAAGGAGAAAATGAAAAGAGCAAACGGTGATTCTTGTTTTAAGCAGTGTTCATTTAAAGGCAGTGTGAAAGCATCCCGAAGCAGCTCTTTAATACAGCAGCTCTGAGGGAGAGATGACCTTGAGCTTCGCCTCAGAATGATTTTTCACACGCTCTTCCAGCGTGCGGGCCTTTGAAGTCCTGATTGTTCTGGCTGGAGCGTACCGGCTGTCTTTTGTACAATATGATGCCAGCGCTGATGGCTTGAGGAAATGTCTAGTCCCAAATGGAATTCTCTATGGAATTCAATTTCATGTGTGTCTCAGTGTGCTATGGGGACCTCTAGCTCTGTAGTATATAGTGAAACAGATATAGTACGGATGTTTCATCCTGATTCTGCAGCACTCAGCTTGAGGCCCAGAATGGAAAGGAGATGGCCCGGTGTGTAAGTAAGCTCACTGTTAGAGAGGCGTTTGAAGGAGAATTTCAGCTTTTACATAATCTTCATTGTGATCTTTTCTACGTGAATGCACCGTAATTAAATACCTCTTTTTTATCAGCTCTGTGCTCGTTCTTTCATTACAAAATTACAGCTTAACATTGCCCCCCTCTTTGATTCCAGCAGTGCCTCACAATGTTTCGCTTCAGCATTTTAAAGCCTGAATTAAAATAGACAACATCTGATAATGTCAGAAAAGCACTCCAAAAACAAAGAGTGAAGGAAATTAAAAAGTCCCAGTCACACATGCACATGCACATTCCTCAACCCAATGTGAACATCTGCTGCAGCAGGTTAACAGCAGAGATTCAGGATAGTAGTTGATAAATCGTGTCAGGATGGCTGCAGATGGCCTCGGAAACACCGAAAAGTACCTGAGTATGAGTCCTTATGTTGACATGTTAATAGTCATTTCAGTCCTCAACTCTAATTCACACTTTCTCAACAGACCACAGGTGGAGAGGGTGCAAATATGCAAGTGACACATTTTTCTAATTAAAAACATTTGCATAAATATCCCAAACAGAAACATGAACATGAAAAAAGCCAGATTCAAATGACTTTTTTCATTTTGTTGACATTTAAAATGTAAAAGTTTCACAGAGGGAATTTGAATATCTCTTTTTTTCTGTTCATAAATCAAAAGGAATAATGTCAAGAGCCATAATAAATCTACTTTTGCCATGTTTTTAGGTTTAAAATGTCGTAAATAAATCAGGATATGAATAATGTGTGTAAACCTTCAGAATACAGATGGGATGAGGTGACATCGGGCTCAGAGTGAACAAATCATTTTCAGACGGCCTTTAAATAATTGTGATACAACATTCTGTACATTATTAGGCGACAAGTAAGATTCTGCAGTTGGATAATAATGCTGAATCACACTAAAACTTTCATTTTTGGTTTCTCATGAAGACGCTCTCACTGGAGTTACACAGTGAGCGAGCGGCTGAGACACAATTCATCCTGTTACAAGACACTGAAGCATCACAATGATTCTGAAGTTGTAGTTTTAAAGGGATATTCCGGTGTAAGTTTAATCCATGGTCTAACACACCGTGAAACTGTGTTAGACTCCCTCTCGAGAGATCAAGTTAGCAGACCGCTAATTTACGGAGTTTTATCAACCTCAGAAACGACCGCACGACAACAATACACTGCAGTAAATGGATCCAAATATAAACTGCCACCAAAAAGCCACAAATAATGCTCAGAACAGCACCAAACTTCAGCAACAGTACAAATAGGGTCTCAGCACATAGTCCGGGGCATCTAACCTCCGCTAGCTTAGCTGGATTTCTACTGAAAAGCTAAAAACAGATTTCAACTCTCCTCCATCAGCTTCCGGGTCGGGAAGTCCCGACGCGACGATTACCGAGTGCGGTTAGAAATGCTCAATTCCGTTCTTTTCCCTGTCCGCTCTCGATAATAACTGTTATAAACTGGCAGGTAAGACACATATGAACTTTGATTGCTTTTCCATGGAGTCATAATCATACATTTTCATCCATGAGCCGCGGAACTCTACTGCACTCGGTAATCGACTCGTCGGGACTTCCCGTCAACAGGAAGCTGCTGCAGAAGAGTGGTAAATTTAGTCAGCTTTTCAGTAGAAATCCAGCTAAGCTAGCGGAGGTTAGATGCCCCGGACTATGTGCTGAGACCCTATTTGTACTGTTGCTGAAGTTTGGTGCTGTTCTGAGCATTATTTGTGGCTTTTTGGTGGCGGTTTATATTTGGATCCATTTACTGCAGTGTATTGTTGTCGTGCGGTCGTTTCTGAGGTTGATAAATCTCCGTAAATTAGCGGTCGGCTAACTTGATCTCTCGAGAGGGAGTCTAACACAGTTTCACGGTGATTTAGACCATGGATTAAACTTACACCGGAATATCCCTTTAAAGTAAGAATTGACATAACATTGCTTTGAATATGCATTAATTTACGTACATACAGAGCATACGTCTGATCTAATTTCATAAATACAAATGTTTTGCAAAAAGTGGAATTTTCTGTTGCAGTGAAAACACAGCACAGATTCTATAACTGTGCTGCTCACAGCGCACGCTCCTTCATTATTTATCTGAATAGGAAAGCCGGTTCAGCGCTCATTAATTCAGTGAACCGCTTTGACCTGCGGTTTTGTGTAATCGATTACAAGGTGCTTTGTAAGGAAAGAGAGATTCAGGGGTAGAGACACATATTGGATTGAGAGTGGATATTAGATTGGATCGTCCCGGAGAAGTAGAGCGATACTTTATTCTAAAGCAGCTGTACTCAGTAAACTGTGACGCTGCAATGAAACGTTAGCATGCCGTCTGACTGCCTTCATATACTTCCATCTTCGGACATAGTTCTTCTTGTGTAACTTGCAACTGATTTAGTCGGCTATTAAATTCACTGCTCGTCTCATGAATGAACCTAACGTTCTGTATGCTGTCGGCCAATTGCCTCCGTCGTTCTACGCCGTCAAGAAAAATGCAGCTGTAACGACTGTATGCGTCCTCACCTCTGTATTTATATTAGTGATGTCTGCTGAAGTAAGAGTTTGCCTCAACTTCACGTGAACTCGATTTGCATAAAAGCACACAATTACACAAGCCATTGGCACCAATGGACAAACTCATTTGCATTTAAGTGGATGATTGGATAAGCGGTGACTGTCTGCTTGACATCCATGAGTGACTGGATTATCACATTTAATGAATGTTAGCCCCACAGTCTCAGTCTATAGTGCCAAGAAAACACACGACTGAGACATTCTGTGCAATTACCTGACCGTGTTGTACAGAAAGCCTCTTCAGAGTCCAACTTACAGCAACACTCGATGAAGGGTAGTCAGACGGAACAGGAGGTCTCTGAGAGGGCGGTCCAACCAGGCTGTCATCCTGTCTGCGAAGGAAGGAAGAGACTGAACATGTCTGCTGTGCTTCATGTTTACTGCAGCTCAATATAAATATCTAAACAATTTCCTTTCCTTTGCTTTCCTTTCCTTTCCTTTCCTTTCCTTTCCTGTCCTTTCATGTTCTGTCCGTTCACTTCCTTTCCTTTCCTTTCCTTTCCTTCCCCGTCCTTTCATGTTCTGTCCTTTCTTTTCCTTTCATTTCCTTTCCTTTCCTGTTCTTTCTTTCATTCCTGTCCTGTTCTTTCCTTTCCTTTCCTTTGCTTTCCTTTCCTTTTCCTTCCATGTCCCTCCCTGTCCTTTCATGTTCTGTCCTTTCTTTTCCTTTCATTTCCTTTCCTTTCCTGTCCTTTCATTCCCTGTCCTGTTCTTTCCTTTGCTTTCCTTTCCTTCCCTGTCCTGTTCTTTCCTTTCCCTTACTTTCGTTTCGTTTCCTTTCCTTTCCTTTCCTTTCCTTTGCTTCTTTGTCCTGTCTTCCTTGAATTTCCCTCATTTTCCTTTCCTTTTATTTCCTTCCCCTCACCTCCCCTCCCTTTCCTTACCCTCCCTTTCCTTTCCTTTGCTTTCCGTTTCTTTCCTTCCCTCCCTTTCCTTTCCTTTCCTGTCCTGTCCTCTTTCCTTTCCTTTGCTTCTCTGTCCTGTCTTTCCTTGAATTTCCCTCATTTTCCTTTCCTTTTATTTCCTTCTCCTCACCTCCCCTCCCTTTCCTTACCCTCCTTTCCTTTCCTTTCCTTTCCTTTCATTCCCTGTCCTGTTCTTTCCTTTCCCTCCCTTTCGTTTCCTTTCCTTTCCTTTCCTTTCCTTTGCTTCTCTGTCCTGTCCTTTCCTTTCATTTCCCTCATTTTCCTTTCCTTTTCTTTCCTTCCCCTCACCTCCCCTCCCTTTCCTTACCCTCCCTTTCCTTTCCTTTCCTTTCATTCCTTTTCCTTTCCTTTCCTTTCCACTGTTACCAGATCATGCAAAGTGTTACCAGATTTTCACACTCCGTCAGATTGAATTAGATCACAGACAGTGGCCCCTTGAGGCTGTCAGGCCTGTTAAATAAATCAATGATCATATAAATATCTATGTGACGTCGGGGCACTCGAAAAGGAACACGACTACTGCCACCTCTTCACACAACTTTTAATAGCTATTAAGGAGCTAATTTTGCCTGGACAAAGGCCAATATAAATCTCCCCAAAAAGTGTCATACCACTTAGTGACTTAGGCCAGGACAGAAAGAGGCAGGTAACACAGGAGAGACACTAAAAGGAGACATCGTCGTCTCACGTTTTTGATTTTATGTGTGGTTACTACTAAAACAGGGTTACATGCTTTAGTGCTCAACAAACATATCAGTTTCTTGATGCTGTCCTGTGCTGCAGCTCTGTGTTCCCCCGTCTCCTGTGTCTTTAAGGCCCCGCCTCCTGAATATCTAGTCTGCTCTGATTGGTCAGCCCACACATGCCTGAGCCAGCACAGCTAACAACAACACAGCCTCTGTGCTAAATCAATTCTTAAGTGCCTAACTAGCCACTAGACATAATTAATGCAACTGTGTGACATGGTGATGTAGTGTGATGTCACAAAGTTGCAGAATTAAGGGTGAGGCTACGGATGAGGCGTTCAGGAGCGGTGTTTTCTATGGGAGAGATGAGCTTCTGTCGGTGCTTTCAAAATCTTTTACATGCACATAAACCTAAAAGAATGAAAAAGCACGATGGGTCTTGTCTAAATAGACATTATATTGTTCTACAGAGATGTCGTTGTTTTCATTTAACAGGCGGAATGCTTTTTAATCAGTGTTGAGTTTTTCCTTTTAATGTGGAAAGTATCTAATTACTTTGTGTCATTTGAAGCCGTCACTTGTTACAAAGAACAAAGAGCGATCATCTGACTCTGCAGCTTTAAACTGTCCTCCAGCTCATCGGAGCACAACTTTAGTGTTTGGATTCACCCTCATGGCTCTCATCGGTGCTTTTGTCAGCAGCTGTCAGCTGTTTCCATCCAGAAAAGCTCTGATTAACACGGCAGTGAGCTACCTGCTCGGCACCAAACAGTGGAGAAACAACCTGAATATCGTGGAACACAGAGCAGCAGGATGTTTCCTTCAGTGAGACAAAGTCACAACTCCAGTGAGTTCTAATGTCTCCTGACAACATGTGCACCAAATCAGCTTCGTACGGTAACGATCAGTGTTGTGTTGCTTGTTGCACCGACCCCACGTGACCAACAATCAATTATGGAAGGTTTAATTGGATCGTCAGCAGACAGCAAACGCAAACACACGCGCACAAACAAGCAAACGAGACAACACAAACGCTCCGAAGATGAATGAGAATGCAGAAGAGAACGTAGTTAACGTAATAACTGTGTAGATAATTCTCAATCATTTCTCTGACAATACCACAGAAAATATAATTGCTGCAGAGACTTGGCAATACACACAATACAGAAGTCTGGGTGGAAGCAATTTTACCATCGCACGCTATTAATTAATTAGAGACTGCTCTCGAGGAGGAGAGAGACACAGAGAGATTTATTTTAAGCAAAATGCCACTGATAGCCTTTGTGACTGGAGGGTGAATCCTCTCTCTAGAACAGTAAAGAGCGAGCGCGGTCCCTTTATAACCAGCAACCTTCATTTATCCAGGAAATTAATCTTAATTTTCCTCCCAAAGCTTGCTCTGTACGGCAACACACTTTGTATTCATACGGTCGCCTCTGGGAGATTTTAGGGACAAGAACAGCTGCACTGGAGCAGTCAGGGGCCATGTGCCTTGCTCAAGGGCACTTTTGGCAACACCTCCAGGTAAAATAAACCAAACAAGAACAACAAACAGGCAGAACCGGAGTTGTGATGTTAAAGGCTGGAGTTGAAGTCAGTGTGGTCTTTACCGTCTTATTGATCTTTCAATAGGTCTCGTTACTTTGACGCACTTTTTGTTTCAACGCTTTTTTTTCTACATAATGAAAAATAAAACCCAGAATTATGAAACTTCAAAGAGTTGAACTTGAAAGACAGTTTGAAGCTTTGAGGCTTAATTTGATTTATTGCATGTCTTGGAATGTGTTTGCTTCGCTCTTAACGCACAGCGGGAACCTCTGAAATTCAATGTTTCATATATTAGAATGTAGATGAGGGAGCTTTGTGGCCTTTCCTCGCAGTTGCAGCGTTGCAGGAGACCCGCGGTCTGTTGACTCAAACAACACGAGTCCAGAAAAAAAACTCAACTAAAATACAATGAGACAACTGGCACCAGGGAGTCTCGCTATCCGGCTACACTCTTTGCATCCGGGGAATTCTGTACAGTCTGCAGAAGAAGAAGTGTTTTGTGTGATTTGATTTTTACACATTGTAGTGATACAATGTTGGTGGAAAATCTGCAAAAATCTCTTTTTAATCTATAAATACCGTACGTTATAGTTTGATCCACCTTTACTTTGATTGATTTCGATACAATTGCGAAATTAAAGATTTCAACAAATTGGTGTTTTTTTGTTGTCTTTATTGAAGACTGATTGAAATGATCCCCACCTGTCTTTTGAGAGTGATGATGAGAAGGATTGACGATATAAAACAAAAACCTCTTTGGTCAGCGTAGAGAAAGCCCCTCCTGTAATGTGCTGTGTGTAACGTGTATGGATGTCAGGTCGCTGCGATGCAGACGGATTTAATTTAGGCCACGGTGAGTTTGTGGGCTAAGTTGGCGTGGCGAGTTGCCAAGGTGAGTTATGAGGGAAGGTTGCGAGAGCCCAGACTCCCGTTTTGATTGACAGCGATGCAGATTATGCAGAGCGTTCCTCAGCGACAGTTCAGTGCTCTCTGGGATGGAGCCTCCGAGCAGATATCCAGAAAAGGGACACGAGGATGACATACAAACACTAAGCCGACCCAAACAGGAGGAGAGTGCACTCACTCCCCAGAGGGACGAGCATCTCCACTTGTTACCTGTGCAGCATAAAGACATAATGAACTTCGACATATGCGACTTGGCAAAATGTGAAACTTAAGGATACCACTGGCTCATGTGTGCCTCAGAGAGACGGATCTGTAGACTGCATTCATTCACCGGAAAAGAAAAGATTTAGCAACCAGCCAAGTGGAGAGGATGCGTCCAGACAGAGTGATCCGTACCGCCGTCCTCGTTTTTATTTATTTCTGAGTCACAGTGGAAAACAGCGAGGCACGAGCTCCCACAAAGACCAGAATGCTTCACTGCTTCAGGAGAATAATAGTCTACGTACAGATGGCCTTTGTTCATAGTGATGATAATGACACGTTTCTGGGAGAACAGACGGTTGTAATGCTGTTTTTCAGTCGATGACGTTTCCTGAAAGACGATGTTGTTGTTTGGGGTTAATTTCATATCATAAGATCCTTATTATCGTTGTGCTGGCTTTGAACTCCTTCAAGGCAATTAAGTAATTAGTGTTCTTGATATAACTGTTCTGCATAATTACTTTTACTACTTACAATCTTTTTTAGTTTCCACATTTCCAAAATGTTCGGAACAGATGAATGAATGTAAGGAGCTGAAACCTCCTTATTTTTAAAATCCTACTGAAAATAATCCAAACTCCAAAATGAGTTGAGCTTTTATTCTACTTCCAGACATTTTCAGACATTATCTGACAGCTCGGAGTCTGCAGGCTGTTGTTGTTGACGTCACATCATCATCGTTTACGTTCATCTTTCAGTGTGTGAGCACCGTTTGTGCACAAACAGAACCCGTCTGATACGATGTAGTGGATAGAACTGGGGCGCGGCTCCTTTAACTCTCCGGCTCCACGGTGCTGAAATATTCAGTCTCTCTCTCTCGTAGCGTCTGAACATTCAAACCTGGTCTTTCTTCTTGTGTCTTGGCATGTCAGAGTGTGTGTGTGTGTGTGTGTGTGGAGGTGAGCTGTGTGTGTAATGAGGCATGCACTGTTAAATTTGAGCATTCCGAAGGTAAAAATCAAAACACCTCTCAGGCGCACAATACAATTATATCATGGATTTAATCGCACTCGTATTACGGAATCATTTCACTTTTAAAGCCGGGATCTGTGCTTCCCGCTCGCCCACACACCATTAGGCAAGTTTGCCTTCTCTCTTCAAACGTTCCTTCCCCTGTTCGGGGCCTTTGGAAGGAGTTGGAAGTTTTTTTTTTAGTCTCACGCACATCAAAGTAGTCAGGTTACACACAGATAGAAGAAGAAAGGGAGAGGAGGAGAGAGAAACGCGCTGCAGATCTCATCAGCTGGATGTATTTCTGTTTCTGCGTTTGCTCGCACGCTGAGGAGCTGCACACCGCCTCCTCATTCCACCCAGTCCACTCCTCCGATGTTAAATGCATGTAGCACACAGACACACACACACACACACACACACACACACATCCTTGCAGCACATGCCAGACGTATGCTAGCTGCAAACTAGCGACAGAGAGAAGACGTGTCCAACTGTCTGCAGTGATTTAGGAATACGTTGATCCTGTCTTTTGCTACTTCTGATTACTTTTCTCTCTTTGCTTCTACGCGGCCTCTCCCATCGTTCACTCCGTTTTTCTCTTCATGTCTGTTTGTTTTCTGTCCTTCTCAGATTCCCCCCCTCAGTCCCGCCACCGCCTTTCCACAGCTCTGCATCACCCCATCATCCTCCCTGTCCATCTTTCTTCGCCCCGTCTTTCCCACTGCGTCTGTCTCCTCATTATCCTTTCTCTTCCTCCATCAGCCATGATGCTCAAGTTCAGCCCACTGCACCAATTTGCCCTGACAGTGAATTGTGTCGAAAACAATTCCCGTCGCTGAGCGGCCCGTCCTGGACCGGGCTCAGACAGATCGGACATGATGGGAAGAGCCGTCAGCTGAGAAACTCTGCCGCTGTGGAAAACTGAGCCGGTGCAGCACAACGCAAAAATAATCACACCAGCGGGACAGATACAGTAAAAATAACAAAAAACACATCGAATATTATGAAAAAACAAACATCTGCTTACTTTATAAACTGTGTTCAGCATCTTCAAAGCAACATATCTGCTTATCGGAGTTTTATCAACCTCAGAAACGACCGCACAACAACAATACGCTGCAGTAAATGGATCCAAATATAAACCGCCACCAAAAAGCCACAAATAATGCTCAGAACAGCACCAAACTTCAGCAACAGTACAAATAGGGTCTCAGCACATAGTCGGGGGCATCTAACCTCCGCTAGCTTAGCTGGATTACTGAAAAGCTGACTAAATTTACCACTCTTCTGCAGCAGCTTCCTGTTGACGGGAAGTCCCGACGAGTCGATTACTGAGTGCAGTAGAGTTCTGCGGCTCATGGATGAAAATGTATGATTATGACTCCATGGAAAAGCAATCAAAGTTCATATGTGTCTTACCTGCCAGTTTATAACAGTTATTATCGAGAGCGGACAGGGAAAAGAACGGAATTGAGCATTTCTAACCGCACTCGGTAATCGTCGCGTCGGGACTTCCCCGACCCGGAAGCTGATGGAGGAGAGTTGAACTCTGTTTTTAGCTTCACAATAGAAGGAGCATTATGTAGTTTTGGTGAAGACATTTGAATCAGAAGAGAAAGATTTTTAATGTGTAAACAAACTAAATTAACAAACTCTTTTCTCCTTCATCGCTCAATAAATGGAATAAACAAACTGACCTTAAAGCACAACACAATCTCACACTCATTTACTTTGTTTATATGTGGCGGACCCTGCCACCTTTCTATCTTCAATGTTCTTGGACCTTATTTCCCTCTGAGAGCAGCTCGTTTATTCACTTATGGAGGAAATAAATATTTCTTGAGGTTGCAGTTTAATTCATTAACATGGATTAAGATTCTTTGTTACTGCCACTGAGTCTTTTCTGAGAATACGCGCTGCACAGAACTCCCTTTTGTGAGAATTAATAACGCCGAGCGATGAATAAATTGAATTCCGTGTTGTTGCAGCTCTTTCCTGCACATTTAAGAACAATGAGCTCCACAACCGGCATCTTATCTCTCTTTCAACACACGCATTACCAATACGCTAAACTAATTTATATAATCCGCTAATCTCGCCAGCAGCCTTCTCATCTCACAACACACACACACACACACACACACACACACACACACACAGATGGCATAGATTCACCTGACTATCCCACATACATTCCCCCCCGAATCTCCACTCATGACTGGTTTGTGGGGCGCGTTCAGCCCCCGTGATGTCTGGCTGACATGGATCCAACTGTACTCGGTGTTGGATGCTGAGTGTGTGTGTCTGGTCATACTGTAGCCAAGACGGCTTCGGGGGCCAAAGCCTAATTCCTGCACATTCAATAGCAATCTGATTAGAGCTCTAAATGGCTTTTCCGCTCAACCTCTTAGCGCTTTCACAGTTTCTCTCTCCCCCAACACCCTATCTCAGTCCCTTTCACCGTCTCTCTTTTTCCCTCAGCCGCCTTCTATCTTTATAATTACTGTTCGCCTTTCTATCTGTCTCCTTTTCTTCCCTTATCCCTCCACTATACTGTCTCTAATACTGCAGCGCATCTCACTTCCTTTACCCCTCCGTATCTTTCAATGTCTTGTCACTTCATCTCACTCACATTGTCTTCTTCCGTCACGTCATTTCAGTTTTTTTTGTCTCCCTGACTTTCATCTGTTTTCTCACCACGACCGCCGATTCTGCTTCTCTTGGTTTTTCTTGCAGACTCAAGTTCTCCATTCTTTTTTTTTAACACTCACCCCATTAGCCCATTAGAAGCTGCAGCAAGATGTACATTATCCTGGTGTCAGGGGACAGCCTATCACTTTCACTTGCGTCAGAGAGCCATAGAGAACGGCGAGTACTCGAGGCGAGGGGCCCGGCACGCCTTGTTAGGTGTGTCTCAAGCTTGAACGATTAGCAATTACACTGTCTGCCTAAACTTCTTGGGACTTGATGGAGTCGGCACTCGTGTCCAATCAGATATCAGAATGAAGCTGTTTTCCCCCCAGAGTGACTCAGCATCTGGTGGTGGGCGTTCCTGCGTTTCAAAGTGAAAGTGTGGGACGACATCCAAGTTTTGAGGCGCAGGTTGTATTTTGTTTAAAACGGGATAAAAGGCGGCAGAGTTTTTCTGAGGAAGTGCAGAACTTGGCCTCGACACAGTGAATCGCATTTCATTTCATCTATTTATTGAACAACACAACACAACGCACGTTAATTAACATTTCTGTAAATATTAGCCAGCTGGCTAATTTTCAGCTGCAGCCGTTTGCAGAGATGTTTTGAAACCTACACTGTGAATAATTCTGTGTTGTTTCATCCTGAAAATGTGAATTCAACTGACGCATTAAATTTTGGAGTTAACTAAGGTTGAATAAGTGATTTAAAGTCTTATTTGAGTCTTCTTTAATTGTCAAATCAATGGTTATGCTCACTGAACTTGAAAAATCATGTTCAGTAACCTCAAGATTTTAAATAATATTGATTTTCTTTAACTTTTTCTCAGTTTAAAGAGTCCAACAAAGAACAGCACTTTGTTCACTGACTGCTCCCAGTGCAGCTCTGAGAAGTTTAAGGGGGAAGAGATCGAATTTGATATTTTATTTTCATTATTATGAATACAAACAAGAGTTTAAACTGACCACAACTCTCTTTTAATGCAGAAATAAAATATGCATTTGTCTGCTAGCGTGAGTGAAGCCACATCATGCAAAGGTGAGGTAAGAGGCATATTATCCGCCTGTCCGACAGCATCATACGTCGGTCTCATCTTCTTCTCTGTGCCTCCTGTATCGGCTGCACAGCACTTCTATCCTCCAGTTTTCCACACGCATATGATTCGTCTGTATTTCTGCTTCACCCAGCAGAAAACCCGAAGTAACAAGAGAGGTGGTAGAATGGTCAAAGAGATGCAAATTGAATGAGTCATTTTCCTTTAACAATGATTATGTGATACCTTGATGATCACTACTGGAACGTTCTCGCCCTCCAGCAAAGTCAGAGCTCAAGGAAACTCTGCAGCAGACGAGCTGTGGAGACGCAGCCTGTCGGACGGTGTTGGTCCACATGTGATCTGTTTGTTTTCACCCAGAATAATCACTTTGCTCTCTTTTTTTTATGGCAACAGCATTTACATTTTGGTATATAAACCATAATCCTTGGTCCTTGACATCGGAGGCATTTTTCTACACGACTGTGGTTTGATTTGTGCAGCTGAGTGTTTTTCTTCTCATCCCAGATTGTGGATCACAGAAACTGTTGATTGCAGACTAAAGAGGGAGGCCTGGCTGTGATAATCTCCATCCTTTCTTCATCCTTGACTGAAAACATCCTCAGCCCGCTGCCTTCTCCAGCCAGCTTAGTATCATCCTGCCACAACACGAACACACACACACAAAACTTCCTTTCATCCGCGTCCATCCCTCCCTCTGCCTCCGTAACCTAAAGCTCTCGTGCACCTCTGTAGCCCCTCGGCTCTCCGGCCTGTTACCCGGGCAGAAAAGTGATGGATTTGTTTTCATCAGACCTTCTGACCTCCCCTCTGGCCACGCACTGGCTACACTGCCCAGACTGTGAATGACATTTAGTCCTCCGCCCCCCCACCCCCACCCTGACTTTGGAAGGACTGACGCTGACCTTTAAACTCTCCATCACCGCCGGCGTATTTGCTCTGCTGATACAACACATAGAGGCAGAGAGGGACTGGAGGGTAGGAACGAAGAGAATCGAGGGTGGTAACTTCAGAGGCGAGGGTTTATAAGCCGGGGCAGGTTCACGGCGTACCCATTGATCACTGTCGGCAGTTTGCTGACAGTGGAGATACAATAAGACAGCTAAGCATCAACTGAAATAAAAACAAGTCGAGCCGGCATCAGCATAAATTCTGCATTCATGAGATGTTTATAATTGGCTTTATATTTAGTTTTTTTTGTCAGTTGATGTATCCAGAGGCTGCTGTTGTGTCTCCATGAGCCCGGCTTCCAGGGCAATTACACATTTATTCAATTACGATTGTAATCTGAAACCTTTGAGGACTGTGGTCATATGCACAACAATCGTGATGTTCTCTCATGTATGAAAAACAACAAAAGGAGGATACAGAACTGAAGAGAACCCAGCAGCCACAGAGGACACACCAGGACCAGAGAACAGGAGACACAGACGAACCAACAGAACCTCAACACTTCGTCCTTCCCTTCTATCCCGACAAAGACAAACAGAAGAGAAGGGCTAGGAAGGAGAGAGAAGGGGGAGCGCTGGGATTGGGCCGTCAGGATGTCTCATCTGCTGCAGTATTAACCAGCCTCTTTCAATCTGCCTCTCAGGGCTCCCTCGAGTTCATGGAGGAGCAAAACTACCGGCTGCAGATATATTTGATGGGTACTCTTGTGCAACATCTCAACAGGGTTTCAGAATGGTGAGAATGAAAGAGCAGGCTGCCAAAATGTCCCACCGCTCTTACATAAAAAGCATTGTGTTCCACATTCGGGCATCTTTGTAGGGGCACCAGTGTTTCCACAGCACCGTGTCGCGCTCATGCAGATTTTTACAGCCGTGGTCGTCGCTCCCCGCAGCGACACAAGATGTGTGCTTCATCATGACGAGGCCTCAGACCCTTGCAATTGTTCCTCCATCACTTGAGCTGTCTTTTTGTCTTGTTCCATCTCTCTCTCTCTCTCTCTCTAACTTTATGCCCACAGTGTCTCGCTCTGTTTCTCTGTCTTGCCTACTCGCTCTGTGTTTCCCAGCCACTCTTTGACACGTCTTCACCCTCCTGCAAGCTTTATTGGTCCGGGCAAGTCAGCTGCAGAGCTGCCCCAAACAAATGTTAAGGAGGGATGTGTGGGCGGGTGGAGGAAAGGAGGCTTCTTCTATTCTATTCCCTCCAGGTCTCCTCATAGCGCAAAATACCAGCGCTGGAAATGTCAGACACTCTCTCTCTCTCTCTCTCTCTTTCTCCTCTGTGCAGACTCACATTGCCCTCTCCCTTTTTCATTTTTTCAGCAGCTCCTCCCGGTCTCCCGCTGTCCATGGTTTTGACATGCACCAAGCTTGTTTAGGCCATTGATAAGGAGGCTGCTGTCATTGATGTGTGGTCAAAGTGTTCCTCTGTGGAAGTTCGAGGTGGCTGTTTTGACAGCAGATAAGGTGGAAGGTGGGTGTCTGAATGCTAATGCATGCCGAAGGAGTCAGCAGCTCCTTTCATCTATGGAGAGCCGGGATGAAGCGCAGGAGGTGAGCTGAGGCGTCTGCTTACAACACAGGGCGAGAACTTCAGGTGCTGTTTATTTATACACACACTCCGACCGCTCTCAGACCCGTTCATGTCTGCGGGAACACTGCAAGTCAAATCCAAGCCTTTCAAGCGCTTATAATTCTGTGTCTATGTTACCAGCACCCAAATAAAAGTGTGCTGAGTTTGATCACGTGTGCACATACGTGAAGAAACATCTATAAAAAAGCGTCTCTTCGTGTACCGCTGTGCATTACACACAGAGATAATGACTGTGAACAGTCCTGTTACTTTCTCTTTGTATTTTGGTCGGTTTTCCCATTTCCCTGTAATATTCTGAGAAAGGCAAGCCAATTACAAAGGAGCGCTGTTCTAATTACATAAACACTGATATCCAGCTCTGCGGAGGCAGCTGGTTGAATGGTGTTCTTGTTATGCTTAGCCGTTGTTTCATTCCTCTCCTCGCTAATTGCATCCCCAGAAAACAGGAAATTAAGAAGGTCAGGTGCCTCCAAAAATAACCCCTGACACTGTGCATCTCTTATTGCTAAGGAGCAATGAGCGTCACTGCCAGGAGAGAGGGGCGATCAAAGGGACAGTGAAAGAAAGAAAAATGATGAACATGAGCCGTAAAGGAAAAGACAAATAGGCAGTGAGCTATAAAAGACAGAGGGAGACACAAATGGAAAGAAAGAGACCTGCACGGTTCACCGAGTCGCCCCCAGCAAACCTCCAGGTGCGACATCTGAATACTCGCCATTATCACTGCAACCTCGCTTCCCCGGGTCCGCTGATAGCTTCTTGAGGGCAGCGTATTGGGGTCAAGGAGGCTGTTGTTCAGCAGCCGAGGCGAGTCTGCGGCCGTTACCCAGGTGAGAGATGAGCTCACGGCACGGATCGCGGCAGGGCTGCAGAGAGGTAAGCGAGAAGATGACTCAGGGGAGACAGGATCACAGTGGCAGGTTTACTCAGTCTTCTGCAGCCAGTCGATGGGCTCGTCCATCTATCCAGACAGACACACCCTGGACTTCTTTACTGCAGTGAAAACATCATTACAACCAGCAGGAGCAGTTTCACAGGAGTCAATGTTCACGTTGAAGCCGGGTGAAGAAATCGCTCATTTAATTTGTTAAGTTTTCTCATCATTGATCTGGATCTTGACTTCTTTCTGATAAATCACACAACATACACACACACACATACACACACACACAATTTTAAACAGTTACTGCACTGAGTTAGTATTTTGATTTCCCACGAAACCTTCTGCAAATATGTGTTCAAAAACTTTCTGTTGTGTTGTGAAATACAAACATGCCAACGTTAGTCTTTCACACTTTCTATCTCTCTTTGTGAGAAACTAGGAAATGTTTCCTGCACCGTGAAGACGGACACAGACTGGTCATCTTTGTATAATAAGTTGACTGTCAAAATGATTGAATGATGCTAGAACGCTACAAGGAGCAAACTTCCGGTACGTGGTAGCAGCGAGAACACTGTGGCAAAGTTCTGCTTCGCTGCAGTGACTGCAAAGAGACATAAAGTAGTTTAAATACTAATTAACAGGATTAGTTAGTGTTAGTTAGATCGTATTTGAGAGGTAGAGAGCAGCGTGATGAGCTCATTAGAATGCTAATTCCCTTCCTGCTTGAACTTGCATTAAACGCTTAATTCCTGCAGTTAGTAATGGTTGAACTAATTTATTCAGAATTAAGGATGAACCATGACCTGCGGAAGAACATATCTAGATAATAAAATCTGTCCACCTGACAAGGCAGCACATGAACAGTGAAGCTGAAGAAAGCTTTCACTGTGCTTTTATTATAGCTGCTAAATTAAATACACATCCGTCAAATTCAGCTATGCGTCATGTTCCAGTTCAGTAGACAAATATACATAAAGACATTTTTTATATTTACATATTCACCTGTTTTCCTTCACAACTTCTGAAAAAGTTGACTCATATGTAACTTTTGAGTGGTGCTCAGTAGTGGCAGGCAATCATTGTGTGTCTGAATACCAAGGCTTTCAGTCACTTATGAATACTGTAGATTGGAAACCTCCTTCTGGTCCGACCTCCTCCACTCCGACTCTCTGCAACCGTGAAGTGGATAAGTGAGTATAGAAAAACAGATAGACTGACAGAAATGAAAAGTAAGATAGAAAAGTGATCATTTCATAAGAGACTGAGGGGCGATTTAAAATGATGAAATACTTGACAATCTTCTTAGAAATTACAAATGGAGCTAGCTGACAACTGGAGCTGCACAAGCCATCTCTAAAATATACGTGCATTACATGGCAAGGATGTGTGGGAAGTGTTTCCGTGGAGGGATTTTAATTACAGTATGCAGAAATGCAGCATTACTGTAAACATTCCAGTGAAAGATGGGACGGCCACTGACAGCAGCTAATGCTAATGATGTGTGGACGTCAATATCTGAGGATGGAAACGGCACATGCAGCGCTAATAAACACTGTAATCACCGTGAAGGTGTGCGTGTTTCTGTGCTGCATCGGCCCCTCGTCTGAAAACACTGCACCACAGAGCAGAGCGAACCCTGGCTCGAATCAGGGAGCTGACAACTGGGCGAAGCACATGAATACACAGTGCATCTAGAAGGAGGAGAAAAAACCTTGAGCAATTTAAACTAGTGCCGCTGTGTCTCCACAAACGTAATATCTGCTCTGCCTCCGAGCCTTTTTTCCCCCCTCCATTTCCCTCTTTTCTTTTTTTTCTCCTCTCACTCGTGGCTCCTTTTTCTTCCACCTCTGTTTCTCCATTTTCTCCTGTGCACTCCCGTCTCTCTCCGCCTCACACATTCGGTTTTGACTGGATGTGAAAGCGTCTCTTCCTCTCCCTCCCTCTCGCTTTCAGGCCGCTGTGGAGCCGCTGAAGTGAACCTAACATTATTTGCATTCTTAATGAGCGCTCTCTGAAAGGCGCTCTGCTGTGAAACGCAGGCTGGTGCAACAAAATAAGGAATAAACAAAAACATACATCGTCTCAGGGAAGCCCTCTGTAATGAGTCACTGGGGGGAGGGGCGGCACCACGTCGCTCTTTTTCCGGTTAATAATTTCAATCATTTTTTTAAGTAACTGTATAATCTTGCTCCTTCGTGTTATCCAGCTTGCCTGAATTACAGCCTCCAAACTCCTCATTTACATCAAAATGCTGTGTGACAAACAGCTGCAGAGGCCTGAAGAATGATACAAGGAAGATGAGAGATGCACAATGTTCGTATTGTCCCGGGGGAAACTCAGTTTTCAAGTGGAGCAAAGAAAACAGTGTGAGTCAGACGCAACAGTAGACGACGTACACCACACTGAGTGGTAAACAACATTCTAAGATTTCAGTTTAGTAATGCCGGCTCCCTGCTAAGCTTATTTTACCGGATTATTCCAGACATGCTGGATGTTAATCCCTGTCTCCTTCATGAGGTTCCCGTAAATTTCTCCTGTAAAATCCAGCTGGAATGATTTTAGAGATGTTCCACATTTTGTCTGAATTATTTTCAAATAATGCGAACACTGAAGCACTTAAAGGCCGGCTTAACTCCAACATCGGATTATTAGGAGATCCAACCGATGTTTGCACGTATGCACCATATTCCAACATTGTCCTACCTGTTACCTGACTGTGTGATTCATTACTGGTCAGTTGGACCTTTAAATTCTCCCTGTGAGACGAGGTTATGGTAGAAAGCTGTTTGAGTTAAATAAATGTTATCTTTGTCATTTTTACTTGTTCTTTATCTAAAAATGTGAGCTAACCCTCGAACTTCTCCCTCATACTGTCGAAAACACAGAGACTGACATCATAATTTGTTGTGTATGATACATGATGATACACTCGTTGTTTTTACAGCACAAAGCTTTATGGTTTCAGGTTCAACGCCCTCATCAGCGTCTGTTTCCACTCGTAACAAGCAGCTGGAATAATACCAAGTGATAGTCAGATAACTGTCTAACTGCTGAAACTAAAGCTAAAGAACCAGAAACATTCAGAATGGATCCTAACGTTGCTCTTAATCTGCTCGATGTGTAAAAAATAATAAATCTGCCAAATCAAAACGTGTCAGATTTGCACTTAAATGGCTCCATGGTCATGTTAGCAGTAATACATATTATGTAACATCTAATTACACTTTTAGAATAATGCTGGCTGACAAATATTTCACATAATAATAAGAATTTTATGACTTTTGGAATGCCATGAATGTGGTTTTGTTAAGTTTAGGTACCAAAACTACTCAGTTAGGTTTAGGAAAAGAACTTATTTTGGGTTAGAATAACTACATTTAGGCTTTGTCCACACCAGCCCGGTGAATTTAGCAACTGCGGTTTTGTTAAATTAAAAATCGCGTCCACACGAGTGGTGTAATAAAAATAACTCTGTACACACGCAACTGTAAATCTGCCACCAAGTGATGCAATATGCGTGTAATACCTATGCCACAGCAATAGGTGGCGATGTAATGTAAAACGGGAAGGCTGTTTTAACCAATCGAAATAGTTTAGAACCGGAACGGGAAAGTGCGGCAAATACCAAAACATAAACAACAATGGCGACTCGCAAGTGGTCATGTCCATTTTAGTCATCAAGCTAATGTTTACTGTAGCTGGTTAACTAGGGTTAGTTCTAGATGGTTAACAACCTCTAACCACCTTCTAACTGTCGTTACTCTGTGTTTACATTGCTGCGCGTGCAATATTTACAGAGGCACGCGCTCAGCTCTGACGTAAGCAACGGAAATATTCGCGGTTGTCATATCCACACGCAACCGCTGAAACCCGAACCGGCCGAAAACCCGAACCCTGGACCCCGGTTTCAAACACCACGGTGTCAGTGTTCCAAAAGCACGGTTGCATGTGGACACAACAGTAAAACCGGGAACATAACTTCACGGTTGCAAAATTAACCGGGCTGGTGTGGACGGCTGTTCAGTTAAGTCACTTTTCAGAATTTAGGTTATGTTATTTAATAACAAATCAATCTTGACTTCAGGTCATACACAGTGTAAACCCTGACGTCCTGGTGGAAAATGTCCAGTGTATTATCCGTCCTGTCCATTACCGGCTCAGACCTTTCTCAGCTTTTATACAACTACACGAGTTGAAGTGACGCTACAGAGCTAACTACAGCATCATACTAATCACCGTATCACCACCTTAGCACCATACGTGGAACAGCTGTCAGTGTCGGATTCACAGTTGTTTTCTGGTGGCCAGCAAATCCATTAATGCAGGTTTGAGTCGTGGTAGGAAACTCAAAAGTAGATTTTCAAAATCCAACACTGTTCTGATGGCGCAGCTCTTCTTATTCAGTGGAACTACACTGAAATTCATTTCACAACACATTATGTTTTTGGCTTTAATATCAACTGTGTTCTGGCACATCCCGTATACGTTGCCTGTGTTATTACAGCTAAAATTTCAGCCACGCTTTGGTGTTTTTTAGAGAACAAATGACAGCAGAAGGATGCAGAGCTGTAATCATCTGTGATTGTGACGCTGCTGAGAGGCTGTTATGTTGCTCAAACACAATCATCAAACATGTAAATACCACTTGTCGGGCGGGGCCTATCAAACAGCACTACATCCTGTCATTTGGACAAATTTTATCACCCTCCTGCACAAATTCATTTTTCACTTCATTTCCCAGAGCCCATCCGACCAGGAAGGAAGCCTTGACCTCCTTTACCTGTAATAAATCAGGAGAAGATACCGCAGAGTGTATCCGCTCACACGTCGTATGCATTCTAATGAGGCTCTTATTTTGGCCCACTGTGTGATTTTTTTGTGTTGATGTAATGATTGTTCCCGACAAAAAAGACTTCCTGTTCATTGTTTTTCAACTTTGTAAAGCGACAATAAGCCCGCTGAGAGAGAAGGGAATTGTCCCTCTACAATTTGTCTATTTCTATCAGCATGCATAATTTAAAATGCAGGGCTATTTTAGGGCATTGTGCAGGCTGGCAAGAGTGTGGGCACAGTGTGAGCCAAGTGAATCTGAGAACAAGACTAATGATGGTAATGGCGGCAATTATATATATGGCCATGTTCTCATTTGGCTCGCAAAGTCACTCCCTTTTCCATCTCTCTCCCCTGCCTATCTCCTTTTAGCTCACTTTGAACGACAGCCACCAGATCTGCTTCCCCACTCTTTCCATTTCTCACTCTCTCTACATCTATCTATCTCCCTTTCAGTCGGTTTTACCATCTGTGTCTGTGCAGACAGGTGAGGAGGGACGTCATCTCACTTCTCCTAACTATCAATAGCCACAGTGACACTGCTGAAGCAAGACAAAAATCCCAGAGTGCGTGACACCAATCAGACAGAGCTGCACTGTCATTGACTGTCAACCAACTCTTTGACATCTTTATTGCGCTTTGACAAAGTTTTAAAAAAGCACTCTCCAGGGACATAAACATTTTCAAACTGACAGAGCGAGTTGGAGAAAAGCTTGACGATAGCCATGAAAACCACGCTCGTCAGTGTTTGTGTAGAAACACGCAGACATGTTGCCGGCAAAACCCAACCGGCAGAATTAACTGCATGGCATTGTGCATTTCTGCAAACCTTGGATATAGTAAAGCTTTGTGTCTTTGTGCTTCAGACTTAGATTTCTTAAAGGGACAGTGTGTAACGCTTTAAGTAATTTATTAACTCAAATCAACGTCTTCGTTCATAAGTAAGTCCTCATTGGTGTACAATTACCTCTGCCAACAATCTGACTTATGCTCCTGAGCGAAGAATTACCTATCTGAATATACAGCACGGGCAAGCTCTATGGAGGCCGCCATGTCTTTCCGGTTTTAAAAAAACTATGGACTGCCGAGAGGGACACAAAGCACTAAGTGTACGTAGTAAGGCTAAACGCGTTTTCGCTCAGAGCTAGCTTGACTGCGGAACTGAGAGGGAGCTTTATAGCCTTAATAACTGACTACATCTTTACCTCATTGCTTGAATCAGTAGAAATACTCGACGCTGTTGGGAAAGAGTCCATATTTTGAAAATGAGTTTCTTGTCCGTCAGGGCCACCGTAGCTTCCGGAACGTCTCCAACGTCTTCAGAACGGGAGGGGTGAGCAAAGGAGTGTTGCAGTGTAGAACCTCACAGCTAGATGGCGCTAAATACTTGATGTATTACACACTGTCCCTTTAACGTGTCTGTATCACGGTAACTTTAAGCCACCGCAGGGAGCTTGAAGTTTTGGGTGAATCTGTCGGCCTCTGTGGACAGAAGATGACGAAGGTGAGGGTCAGGGTTAGCTTTTCCTCTGGCTGTTCTTCTTCAGCAGTCTAACATGTCCAACTCGGATAAGTCGAAACCCGCCGACCTAGAAAAGGATCTGAATTCAACTGAGACTGTTGCATAACCAGTTTAAAGTACCTTGTGTAACCCTTCATTTACAGTTAATGTTTTCTTTTTACGCTGAGGTCTCTCTAGTGGTTGGGCACAAAAACCACTTGGTTGGGAAAAGAACATGTCTTAAAATAAATAATACAACATCCAGCAGTTTCACACGTACAGATGTTGAAACGTGAAGCTGCAGTCACCTTTCCTTCCTTTTCCATCTGCCTTTTCATTACAGTAATTATGAATATTTTACAATGCACATTCCAATACACCCTTGCACTTATTACTTATTACAGAACCGCTCATGCTCCGTACATCAACCTACTTTATTTTTAGTATGTAGTGCGAGCTATGAAACTTTCATGTTCGGCCCCGTGACGCTCTTCAACATTCAAGTTTTTCTCCAGAGGAAGACGTTAGCTTGACGCTGAAGCTAGCCGCCCGGGTGTCACAGTGTTCTAGAAAATTCTATCTACACAGACACACACACACACACACACACACACAAACATGCACGTGTTCATATTTCTCCTCCTCTGCCTCGGTAAGCATCACACACTGGTCTGGTTGACATGATTTATAGAGTTCTCTCTGAATAAATAATCCATGGCAGTACTGGGGAGCCGGTAATAGGTGATGCATAGGCTTTCTCCAGTGATGGAGAGGTGTGGTAATGGGACAGTGTGGAGGACGGGATGGAGAGACAGAGCAGGAGAGATAAAGGTTAAGGTGAGGCTCAATGAGGTTGTTTGTTCACTCTGTCAGCCTGTTATTTATGCATTAAATTCTAATGAATCAGCCAAACAATCTCTAAGTAATTGGATCGCTTTCAGTCGCTTTAGGATTGGTTTTTTGACACAACCCATAAAATATTAAATTCAAACCAACACTTCATTTATAACTGAGTAAAGCTGCTACAGTAGCTGTTAGCTTTAGTTGTCAGGGTTACTCCACAAGCTCGTATTAAAACATTTCTGCTAAGCGGCTGCGAATTCTTCTAACGTCAGCATTACGTTGTTCTTCACCATCAGACCATCACCAGGATAAAGTGTTGGCAGCTGATGTTTCTGCAAACCGCTGATACATTCACATAACATGCACTAATATTTCTACCAAACGTTTAATATCATGTTCACATTATTCGTGTTTATGACCCGACTTTCATACAGAAAGTGGAGGGATGATGGAGTTACAGACGAGAAGGCAGCCAAGCCAGTGACCACAGTTCAAGGCTGTGTTTCAACATGTAAGTGTGATAAATATATATAATTAAATTACAGGGACAAGAAGTTCCTAGTGTTTGTAAAAGGTTAAAGAAAGTAAGATGTTCAGTCTTGTTTTCACTGCAGCAGCTTTTGAAAAATGTTTCGTTAAACATATCTTCCAAAAAGTGATCAGGACTTCTGAGCTTCTGGAAATTTTGCATAATCTCCAAAAGTTTTTGCAACTCCTCATAACTGACGGCTGAGTGCATGAAATGTGAAGGTGAGAGGAAAGAAGCTGCTGTGAATGGACAGTGTTGTGATAGTAACTGTGACTGTGTGATAGGAAGCAGCGGTGAATACAGTGTGAGGAGTGGAAGAGCAGACAGGTCTGAAAGAAAGGAAAGAATGGGATCAACACGGTTAGATCAGGAGCCAACATGGGAGATATCTATTTATAGAAATGTTTTGGTGTTTATAAAATCAGTTGAAGCTAAAAGTTACTCACAGCTGAAGAAAACATGATGAGTGTCAAAAGATATTTTTAGTTCAATTTTTAGTAAATGTACTGGAAGTATTTCTGAACCCTGCTGCTGCAGGGAAGCTGCAGTTGTTTGAGCTTTGTGTATCGATTGTGCATCTTGCAAAGCTTTTGCAAAAACATTTATGCAAATGAGACTCATGTGAGCATCTGGCCAGTTCAAAGGACGCCGAGGTGAAGGTGATGGAAGTAGATCGTACAGTCGTGAATGGAGGATGATAAGAGTGAGGGAGATGAAAGCCGCTTCTGTTGATGCTGAGTCTCTAATGAAAAGAAGGTGATTATGAGAGGAGGACGTGGATGGAAAGCTGCCAAACGCCCCCTCATCACCCTCCTCTGAAGTGAACACGTCGGACACGTCTCTGATGTCAAACTGAGCTCTTGAACTTTGTCATTTGCAACACAAATAAACGTGACGTAATGCCACACAGGACGCACGCAACATGTAATTCTGACTAAACACGGCGGCTTGCTGCACTGTTAACGTGTTATTTTGTTGCTAATCCTGAGCAGCTCCTCAAGTAATGCAACAGATTAGTTATGCATTGCCTCGTTTGAAAGTGAATAAATTGGCTCACCGTTTGGAAGGACTTGCTTATTACACTTAGGTAGATATCAGGATAACCGAAGAAGCTGCAGACGTGCGTGTGATTGATCAAGGAGCACAGATACACAATGTTCTTGTAATTACTCAGCAGAAGCAGGAGAAGAGGACAAAGTGTTTGTTTTTTCACCCAGGCCAGCTGGATATGTGTGGGAAGGCAAGTAATGATGCAAAATGCTCTTTTATGCTAAAAGTAAGATCATGGTGAACTTCTAAGAGGGCAATGAAACAGTGTTCTTTGATAGGTAACCAGTGAGATATCAGAAAAAGAAAGTTTGCAGGTTGGTATTCTCTGGCCGGGCAGCCTTCTGCACCAGCGTCTCCTCCACCGCTCCATCTGAAAGTCAAGTCATGAATATGTGAACACGATGTGACACGTTTTGTATAAATGTCAGTATGGTATGCGGCGTATAACACACACACACACATTTGGACATACTCATAGTTCGCTTACATTTTGACTGCCAACCGTTTCCTGGCGACTGGACTGAAGGCTTTTGTATGCAGGATATTTAGAGTAATATACAAAGCAGTGGTTGAAAACGCACCAAGAAGGGAGCATAAATCATCCCCAGCTTGTTTTATCCACCATTTGCTTGTCAAGCTGCATAAACACGAGGACATTTACATTTTAATTCAGTGTGCAGAAGACAATTTTATTGCCAAATGACAGCTCCTGTCATTTGGCAATTAATATAATTCTGCCTAATTTCCCTCATTATCAGCAATCCAGCACATCTATATCTTTATAATGTTGCCACGGGATGACGTTTGTGGTCGGAGGCTGGATCTGGATCTGAGCGCCTGCGGATCCAGCTGTTTGATGTGGACGCCCTCTCCCTCGCCTCATCAGCAACTGCGAGCGCCATTCTGATAGCATGTGCAGAAATTATGTAAGGGCTTGTCGTTTAATGTGTCGGGCCCTCGGTTTTCCATCTCTGCAGGGACCTTAAGAATCTGTGTTATAAGCAGAAGGAGAAATTGTCCAACATTTGCTGCCAGATCTTCAGGGAGCCCAATCAGAGTGCTTTGGGTGTCTTATAGTCTCTCATTACTGCGGTGATGGACGACCGGATCAATCTGTCTGTCCCCGAGATCATTATCCAGTCATTCTGATTCTGGTGCTGCTTCCACACAGACTATTGCTAACAGACGTGTGCAACTCATCTCACCTCTGAAACTTCGGTTGCATCATTACGATTCGCAAAGTCATTCGGTCGGACCAGCGCATCTCAAATGAGTCTGGTTGTGCAGATATGTAAGGGCAGCCTTTGAAGAAAGTGTTGTGTAATCTGCAGATTAATATGCAGCCCAGTTAACTGGACTTTTGGCAACGGTTGCCGCGGAGATGTGAGAGGAGGATGTGACTTGTGAAATTTTTATTCAGAAAGCATTCTGAAGTGAACATCAGTCATTCATTTATTCATGCATGCTCCAGAAAAAAAAGAAAACAACATCACATACACATACACAGTCCTCTACAACAACTCAGAACCATCGCCGACCAATCCTGGATGTGATTTCAATCCCTGGATGGTTTATCCGACCCGTGTCCCACATCCGAGCCGTATTGGAGTGGGGCAGCAATGCATCACTGGGAACCAATGATATGTCGACAGAGAGCACTGGAGCGTGCTAACGTCAAACCGAAACCACCCACGCTGACCGACCCTCGGCAGTGCAGAACAGAAAGTCGGGCAAACAAACGGTGGTCCAGCAGGGATGTTCTTGTTGTTCTTTTTTATCTCCCCTTCAGAGCGATCCGCTGTTCTCTTTGATATTCGTCCCACATGTTCTTCAGATGAGCACAAGAGTGGAGTGGAGTGTGTTCGAGAGCTCTCTGTGATTGTCTGTTCTGCTTTGTCTGACCCACAATCCCCCGTGAGTACACGTGGACACACACAGTCTCTCTCCTCCGTCTCTCTCTCTCTATCTATCTCAGTCGATTGATTGCTGTAATCAAACAGCGTGCTGCAGCCGGTCGTCCCAGAGTGCCGTGCTATTTTCCACTTCTCCAGCCCATGCTGGGAGGAATACTCCCATTTTCTGCGCAACCAGGTCGCAGAGTGAATGAGGTCACAGGTAAAAGGGGAAACAAAAGGCAAACACTTAATCCTCACTTTGGACAACACACCATCCCTGCTGTACAAGAGAAGGGCAGATCTGTTTTATCTGGGTTCATATAGCGGCAGAGAAAAGGAAGCAAAGGCCGTCGGTGAAAATAATTATGTTTATTTATTTGTTAATTCAAAATGCAGTGTTTGTTTGTTGTTGTAAGAGAGAAAGTGTTCCTCGCTGCCAAGAGCAGAAAGAAGTGACAGTAAGTGCTCGCAGGTTAATCGGCTGGCGGAGAGACGCGCTCGCAGACAGGAAGTCAGAGCAGACGAGCTGCTCCACAACTCTACATTCACACTGCAGACCTTCAGGCTCACATTTGACTTAAGCTCGAGGTTTGAAGGGAAAGGTCACCAAAAAAATGAAAATGTAGTCATTATCTGCACACCCACATTTCTGGAGCTTCACAGGATAAAAGTGTTGCAGCATTCTGCAACAGCTGAGGGGGAACATAAAGGGGTGAACTGCTCCTTTAAGCCTTTGGAAGAATGCGTGTGATGGATAATGAAACATATTTCTAATCAAAGTCAACAACCACCTGTTTTATGCACTTTTTCAGTTTGTCCATAAAATTTAATCCTCAATCCTAAAAAAAACTGAAACAAAAATAATCTAGAAAATAATTCCAAGGGTTTTTTTTTTTTTTTTTTCTTGGCTGGGTGGGAAAGATGGTGCATCAATAAAAGGAGCCTAAAGGGAAAAAAAAACTGGCAGCAGATGGCGACTGGATGTAACACACAGACAGAGGAAACAAAGTGCAGTAATTAATGAATGTAACAGATGGGAAGTGACGATGACATGATCTTCTGTAGAGTGACGCAAGAATTACATGTACAGTTGTTGTCATATGGAGCCACACAAACAAACACTGACTGTTATTATTCATTCGTTTTTGTTTATGATCCTGATGACGATGAAAACTTGTGGTAAAATGATTTCATTTTGAAGGTTCTACATTCGTACCTTTGTGTTTTTTGCCCGCGGGATACAAACAAGCTGAGAACACGACATCATACATAATTAACAACAGGCGATTACCGCTGGATAAAATATTGATGAGGGCCGATTTCATGTCTCGCAGAACTTCTGATTTTAGTGTTTGAAACTTCTCTAAATGTCGCTCACAGCATCTCAGCGTGAACTGAAGTTGGTGTGATTGTTTGTGTTGATTGTGTTGTGTGTTGATTTTGACTTCGCCGGCCGCTTTCCCCCTGTGTCCTTCACACAAAGTGGTGGTTGTTTGATCTTGTGAAATGATTATAGGGATCTGCGTTGCTGGTTGGTGTGTGCAAACAAGGACAGGGGGAGCAGAAGAAGAGATGAAGGGAGCGAGAGAGAGCGCGGTCGAGCCGCCCGACAGCCAGAACGCAGAGAAATGAGACGACACGAGACCCCGTGAGGACGTGACGAGAGATGAGCAAGTGAGAGATAATAAAGGAAGAAGAGAAAAATGGGCGAGGGAGCAGAGACGAAATTCATGAGTCAGAGCCGAGCTGAGAAAAAAAGAAAGAAAGAGGGCGATGGAGGAGTGAAAGCAGCACAGAGGAATGTGTGTGCGAGTGTGTGTGAGACCGAGTGGAGGCAAGATTAGGGAGGCAATATCAGACTGTCCATCAATGTCACAGCGCTTGTGTCCTCTGTAAGCCATTTCATCCATCAGCCTGGAAGGCCCGGCTGTGTGCAGACGCCAGTTCCCGCCTGTTTACCTTTTCTAGACCGTGACGCTCAAATCCCTTCCCTATAATTCCCGCTCTAGATACCAGGTTTTCTGGAATCATGCTCCAGATGTTATTGCTGATAAAATGTTGAAATGACCTCCGAATTCCAACATTAAACAAAGATTATACAAGCACAGGACTTTCATTGAGGAGGCTGCTGTTTGTGTCCCGCGTGTAACCAGAAAACGTGGCTGAGTTGTTTTGTTCCCACTGATAAAAGTTTCTTAGGCGACGTGGGTGAGATTGTAATGGAAGTAGAGCTGTTCCATTTTTTTAGCAATTAGTTTTTCAATTAGTCGACTAATCAAACGATTGATTTAATGTTACATGACCAAACAAAAGTAACGTAGTAACTGTAACTGTCGTTGGTAACTTATATGAGGAAAAAAATACAGCAGTTGTAGGTGGAGCAGCGTCTGTCCTCCCGCCTGTCCTACTGACTCTTCATCACATTTCTGCCCGAAAAACAGCGTCTGTCTCCTGCAAAAACCTTTAACTCACTCAAGTGATTGTGTTGATAGAAATCACGGTGATGGTCAGCTCTCCTGACCGAGACTTCAGTGAACTTTCTCCCAGAAAACAGCCTCCGTCCCCTCGAGTGACAGAGTCACGCAGCGACCTGTTTACTGATGGCGATTATGTAATAATGTAATTTAGCGCGTTCTCTTTCACCTTCCAGGATGTTTAGGGGGCCGGGTTCTCAATCACTACACATTATAAACGGTCCGCGGGTTTAGATTGACAGGGGGGACACCTGGGAAACACCCCGACGTCATCATCATGACATGTACCGTCACGTCTCTTTAGGAGCGGCAGCGCAGCTTTCTGTGTGAATTACATGGCAGTTCGTCTTTATTCCAGCGGTGCTTCGCTCTGTGTGAATGACCAACGGCGGAGAATTGACGAACCGCCGCTGCGACGTTACTGCAGCGTCTCTGTGTGAGAGGGGCTATTCTCAGCCTCCGCAGGTACGACCACTTCCTGTTTAGGATGACTCGCCGACGCATATTATTCATGTTGACAAATTTATGTCATCAATTACGTCAACGCGTCGTCCCAGCCCTAAATGGAAGTTACAGAGATAAAATGGTGATGATCATTTACGAAAACATAACCAAGTAGTTTTAATGCCTTAACCAGCAAATATACATTTTTTCCAAAACACTGAAGTATTCCTTTAAAATAAACTCTTCAAAGTCAAAAGTAACATATTGAATTCCACCTCTGAAAGACACATCTTAAGATCTATCACGTCATTTTTTTGGTCATCCTAAGAATTAGACGATAAAATGAATATCAGAAATGTTTGTCATCAAATAAAATGACAATGTTTAGAGCAGAATGTTCTGCGTACACGTCAACCCACCACTTAGCTTAACATTGATCCCCTGTTAGGTTCTGACGAGGTGATCAGAGCTCAATTAACACACGCTTTAATGACTGAACATCACATTCTGTCAGCATGTTCTCAACACGGATGCTAATAAGAAATCTGAAGTGCCTCCGCCTCAAAAATCCCCCGTGTGCCGCTGTCCAAAAGTGACATTGCTTTGAAAATGGAGTAAGGGCTTTTGTAGGTTACAAGTGCTACACAGCGAGTCTGGCTGATCCAGCGTGCCGTGATTAACCCCCCATCCTCCCTGCTTAATACAGAAGTACGGGCTCAGTATCAGTGTAATGATAGCTGTTCCCGTGCTCAATATGTAAATATGCTCTACTCTGCCAGACAAGTTTTGACAGAGAGCCTGTCGAGCACAAGGCGAGACTACCTAAGGGGCCCTTTGAGGCCGTTTTGTACGCTGTATTTTAATTGGTCTGAAGAACAGTGAGAGCTTTTCAGGAATATTCACAGATTACCAGGCTGAAATGCTGAAAATGTCCTAATTAAAAGACAACATGCAAGTAGGAGTTTTTTTTGCAGCCTGCTCCAAATGCTATTCTTAGCTTGCAGAGATATTGCACAAGGTTCAAATGTAAGAAAGAGGCGGCTTCTATAGAAACTCCATACATCTGCTTATTCTACGCTCCTCGTTGTGTTCTAACACGAGCTGCCGATCTGTTTATCTTGCTGTGTTGAAAGCAGGGAACATGTACATTTATTCACCTCTGGCTGTTTGTTTATTCAGCATATGGAGCACAATCTGTAATCTGTTTCATGCCAGGAGACGGATTGAGTAAAACACTTGATTGTGTTCCTTGTTGCATCGTGCTCTGCCTCCAATTCGTCCTTTATTTTCATGTTAAACAAACATAAGAGTGTGTATAATATTATTCTATGTAATGTTTTCTCTCAGGTCTCCAGTTATAGACCACAAACTGCTGTCACAAGGTGTCGAACCCACCTGAGGGTAAAAGGATTCTCACGAACTTTATGAATTTCTCTTCCACTCTCATCCATCATCACTTTTTTTTTTCTTATTTTTTTTTTGTTTACTGGTGTTTGCTCGACCATGACAGAGCTTTTATGAAGCTCTGCCTCGCGCCTGAAATCACTGATTGTCACCATTTTCTGGCTCCGCTTAAGAGAATAATCTGGTGGCACCGCTCACCGCGGGCTCCAAATAAGATTTTCAGCCCTACATAATTCTCTCCGGGGAATTTATTCATTTTCTGCTCTGTATGCGTGCACATATTCCAGAAGCTCAGACGTGACGACGGTCCAAGTAGCGAGGTCTATTCACACACGGCTCGGAACGAAGGTGCCTTTATTCAAATGGTGAGCGTAACGTTCTGCAATGCAAAGAAAGACAGACGGACAAATGTTTACCCGGAGGGAAGCGGTGGATGCCAGCAGCTCGGTGCTCGGAGAGAGTTTGTATTCGCCTCTAAACTGCCTGGTGATGATGTTGATGATGATGATGATGCTCATTCGCTCATTACACAGTAAAGAAGATATGCAGAGAGTAAAAAAATGCTGAGAAACTCTGTAACACCTTCCTTTCTGTGTCTCTCTCCATCTCCAGTAGCTATATATAATATATAAATAATGGAACAATTCTAATTTTACTTAATAGTCATGTGCAATCTGACCCCTCTCTCTCTCTTTTCTCTCTGTGATGTTCCCTTCATTTACATCTGTCATCAAAGTTCATTAAAGGACTGTTCATCAAACAGGCCGCTCCATGTCGTGCAGCGCCACTCAGTGAATAATGCATAATTCGAGGGTGGTGGGGGCTGGTCGGGGTGAAATTAGTGGCATTGATTGAGAACCTGGTTTCCATTGATTACCTCTAAGCTGACGGGGAGACATTTGCTTGCTATTTTCAAACCTTTGCTCGCTATTTCATACGGAGCGTGTGTGAAATGTGGAAGGAAGATGAAGAATAGAACAATCGGGCAGTAATAAAGACAAATTAAAGGAGTGCTCATTTCATCGCCGCGTTGAGATTGAATGGCTGTTGCCTTGGATACGGCGAATTTAAACAGAGAGGGTGATAGAGAGAGCAAAATGGGCAGAGACTGAGAAATAGGCAGAGTGAATAGAGGAAGAGAGAGAAACAGCAGGACACATCGTTTAGCATTGTGCCTCTTTATCGATTCCACCCTGTCATCGCTCAGGTAATGGTCGAGGCTACCAAGCAATTAGAAGATTAGGGACGTGGGATATCTCGCAGGGACAGCTGGACGGCTGGAGAGTGGAGGGGCAGAGGGAGAGAGGAGTTTGGAATCCAGTAAGAGTCCTCGAAATCCAATCCAACACGAAGAGCAACATATGGTCAACCGAGCGGAGCAGTGAGTGAGAAAGACGATTCAGAGAGATTCTGGTTCCCCGTGTTCTCCTGCTGAGGCACGAGTATCGCTGGAGGGAGCTGACATCTTGCACATTAAAGCCTTCAAGTGTACATGCAGACCGTCACCGACCTGCCGCCTGTGATCTGTGATCATGACTCCAACTTTCTCCCCAAACCAAATTGAAACTTAAGCCGTTTTTAGACAGAGCACCAAGCCGCCAATCTGCCCGTCCTTTTGGCGGCTCGGTCCGCGGTTTTAGACAGAGGGCGGCAAATTGGGGGTCTGTTTTGGTCCACAGATTTGCCTCCTCGGAGGGTACACTTATTCCCGCCTAAAAACGAGGCGGCAACGTGCCAGCCTCTGCGCGAGGTGGGCGGAGGTGTCACTGACCTGCACTGTTGTGCGACCCACAGCCGGGGAGTTTTGAAACCAGGAAACAGCTGATCACAGCAGTCAGTCCATCACTTCATCCGCGGACATTAAGATGAGCAACTGGACAGCCGCTGAGATCCAGGAGATGCTAGCGTCTCCTCGGTCTCTGTAGCTGTTTAGTTGTGTTAGCTTGTTGTCGTAGCAGCAAGCTAAGACCGGCCGCTACTTTCAAATTAAAAGCCCCCCGCTAAGAACCCAGTTCTAATCTCCAATGGGGTGCAATGGAAAGCTCTTATTTTGAAGACTAATTCGTTGTCACGGTTCACAGCCCAACTTCAACTTCACGTCACGTCACATGTTTACGCCTACCTCAGAGGCGGCTTCTGGAAAAGGAGGAATATTACACCTCGGTTTTAGAAAGACAGGCTGGCACATTTCCGTCCTTACCTTGGAGCAAATGTGCCGCCTTTTCTATCTAAAAAGGACTTTAGACTCATAGAAATCCACCAGTTGTACAGGTTAATTGTGTTCACAGGTCTCGGGGATCACTCCTGCACGTGTGAAAAAAAGGTTATGAAGCATTTTGTGGCTCCAGAAGAAGCTGCGTGTCATTTGATACATTTCCCCCCAGTGATGTCACAAAGTGGCTAGTTTGCATTGTGGGTAATGTAGGCGCTAATGCTGTTGGACTCATTATAAACAGTTTTTAAAAACAAATGATCAGAATCGATATGTCAGATAGAACCAGAGATTTCACCTTCTTTATTCCACACATTCTTCTTCCTTTTCAAAAGTTGGCGCCAACATTACCCACAATGCAACTTACATCACTGAAAGCATTTTCCGCTTCTTTTGACAGCTTCCTTTCACATCCCAGTGGAGCAAGAGAACGCTTGTTGCCGTACTTTGACTTTGATTGAACATGCACATAGAAACAGGTGGACGTAAACTGCACAGAGCAGGACTCTGACTCTGAAGCAGCTAAATGGGATCCAGCCTTCACTGATGTCATTATTTACACCTCCTTCTCTCAGTGTGACTTGCCAAAATGTTGCCTGTGAAAATCATTGCACAAAGATGCATCTAAATGTCGTCTTTTATAACGCCACAGAAAAGCTGTTGTGCTTGTCTGCCTCCCTAAGAGTATGTTGTTGCTGCCTGGGGTGCTGTGATATACTGCGAATGGTTTTGCTCCCGGTGGGGAGGAGAGGAATACAGACCCTCCTGCTGTGCCATCTGGTCTCATTACAGGACCGTATCTGTATGTTAGGAACAGTACCAGTTTACCTGAGGGAAGCTGACAAACTGTGTGTGGAGTATATTTGTATGCTCGAAATAGCCGGCTGTATATAAATGTATTAGCATGCATTTGCATATACAGCACAGTACTGTACGTCTGTGTCTTTTTATACTATTTTGCACTGATTGAATGCCACATGACTGGAAGCTGCACGCGTCGCTTTGAGGTACAAAAATAGATCAGTGCTGCTTTATATTTAGTAACAGATCAGCAGAAGATTGTCAACATACTCTGCACATAGTGTTTGGATGGATCAATTAAAGGGATATTCCGGTGTAAGTTTAATCCATGGTCTAACACACTGTGAAACTGTGTTAGACTCCCTCTCGAGAGATCAAGTTAGCAGACCGCTAATTTACAGAGTTTTATCAACCTCAACAATACACTGCAGTAAATGGATCCAAATATAAACCGCAACCAAAAAGCCACAAATAATGCTCAGAACAGCACCAAACTTCAGCAACAGTACAAATAGGGTCTCAGCACATAGTCCGGGGCATCTAACCTCCGCTAGCTTAGCTGGATTTCTATTGGGAAGCTAAAAACAGATTTCAACTCTCCTCCATCAGCTTCCGGGTCGGGGAAGTCCCGACGCGACGATTACCGAGTGCAGTTAGAAATGCTCAATTCCGTTCTTTTCCCTGTCCGCTCTCGATAATAACTGTTATAAACTGGCAGGTAAGACACATATGAACTTTGATTGCTTTTCCATGGAGTCATAATCATACATTTTCATCCATGAGCCGTGGAACTCTACTGCACTCGGTAATCGACTCGTCAGGACTTCCCATCAACAGGAAGCTGCTGCAGAAGAGTGGTAAATTTAGTCAGCTTTTCAGTAGAAATCCAGCTAAGCTAGCGGAGGTTAGATGCCCCGGACTATGTGCTGAGACCCTATTTGTACTGTTGCTGAAGTTTGGTGCTGTTCTGGGCATTATTTGTGGCTTTTTGGTGGCGGTTTATATTTGGATCCATTTACTGCAGTGTATTGTTGTCGTGCGGTCGTTTCTGAGCTTGATAAATCTCTGTAAATTAGCGGTCTGCTAACTTGATCTCTGGAGAGGGAATCTAACACAGTTTCATGGTGATTTAGACCATGGATTAAACTTACACCAGAATATCCCTTTAACAGACTGGAGATAAACACTTCATTTTTAACTACCGGTGACAAAGTGGAGAAATAACCTTTAGGTTTCATCTTAAGTCTGCATTTCTTTTTGACAAGTGCTGATTATGAAATAAAATAAATGATATTCATGACAGATCAGAGATGCGTTGTTGATTAACATTAGTAATGTGACAGCAGCCTGTGTTATATGATGAGTGATTCATCTTATTCACAGACAGGATTGCACATTTCTGTCCAGAGTTTCAGGCCCAGTCACCAAGATAACACGTTGGCCGTTAATGTTTCTGCGAACCACAGATACAGATGTGTCATATCAACCATAATGACATTTGAATGAAATGTGTCATATTACCTTTACATAACATGTTTATTACCTGCCTTTCATATCAGGCGGAGAAGTTACTGGTGACCAGGCTGAGCTGAAGGCTGTTTATGGGGACCAAAGCAGCAATTTGAGCCGGACCGCGATGTTTTTCTAACTCTTACCAAGTGGCTTTTATGCCTAAACCTCCGCAGTGCATACAATCAACATTGTGACAGTAGAATAACAGACAAGAGTTTCAATCTATATCATCAGAAACATAAATTGCCAACATTTATTCTGGCGACCAGGCTGACAGATAATGAATGTAATGGAGCACAGTGAGAAATGTTCAGTTCTGCTCACACATGACATTTCCACAGTCTTTTAGATGGAACATCTTAAAGTGAGGAGTTACATGGATTATGTTTGAGGGAGCGCAGATGATTATGTGGGTTGGATTTAATCTTTGACATAGTGAGCAAATGGAACTGTACACTCATGTTTCAGCTTGGTGTGCCAGAAGAACTTCATGTCATAGATTAAGAATATAACTTTTTTCTCTCAGTATAAAGAAAAAAACATCCATTTGCATGTTTGATGACTTCTTTACCTGCTCTGACGCTCATGTATGAATATAATAATACGTGTGGTGTGTGTTTGAGCCACCGACGCTGACACCTCAGAGGGAAAGTGGCTACTTTTAAAGGAGATTTATATTTTATTTTAATTTTTTTTTACTGCATCCTGTCTGTCTGTGTGTGTTTGCATGGGTGCCTGCCTATTAAAAAAGCATAAATCACACATAGTGATGGGTGTACGAGGTAGAAACTGAGAGACGCCATATGGAGCTCCGTCAGTGAGCTGTAGAAGAGCTAAATGTAGGGTGTCGGAACACAGCCTGCTCCCAGTGCACACACACACACACACACACACACACACACACACACACACACATGCACACACGCACACACATGCACAATGAGACGTACACACCGATGCTCGCCAGCTGCGTGAAAAGACGAGTGGCTTAATGACACTTTGTGTGAGATCAACCCTGGAGACGCTCTAAAAAGCCAAAGCTGTTGTAGCTAATGACACAACACACACACACACACACACACACACATACACAGAAACACATGAAATTAATTAACTAAACTGATAATAACAACATTGCATCAAAGAAACACACTGAGATTTCGATTTGCTTCTTCTGAGAAAACTTCAAGTGACACTATCAAATTATTTTTCCTGTCATGTGTCTGAACTTGTTTCTGGCGTTAGCGTGGCGCTCGGTGCACGCAGCAGTCCTGACGCATCACTTTACTGCCAATTACTTGTGCACGCGGTCACGCTCTGAGGCTCCGTCTCGCCCCTGCTGCAGGCCTGCATGTGAGAGTGTGTGGGCAAGACAGAGAGAGAGAGAGAGACAGCAAGTGTGTGTGTGTTTCCATGCATATGTGTGTCTGTTTGGTAGCTGTGCCCCACTTCCCCCATCTACTCATCACGGATAGTCCCTAATGAGGCCCCTGGGAAGCGGTCCAGAGCTTGTGGTTCTCCAAAAACGGCCCTCTTCCAACTCCATTTCAAAGCTCTTGTCTTCGCCGCTGCACATCCTTTGAACTGCCACGGTTTGTAACCATCAGTCCAGTTTTGTCATTGTCCTCTCTGACATTAACACCGTTCTTTGGCCTACATACCCTGAGGATGTTCGAAACGATGTATGCTCATTTGTTCACAATTTGCACAAACAGAGAAACTGCCCAGACAAGGCAGACCAACACTCCCACTTTAGCTACTTACAGCCACTTGCAAGATGTAGATTCTGTTTGTCCAAGCTGTTTCTTTTTCATTTTTCCCTCATTTCTCTCTCTCGTTTGTCATCATGAGCGGCGCTAGAGGAGAGTCAGCGGTGCCTTAAAACAGAGCGACCACACAGAGAGACAAATAATGTCTCTCCATTTAACAAAATGCTTGCAAATGGGCAACACAATGGATGACTGGCAAAGGAAGCAGACAAAGAAAAGAGCTGCAAAATGAAAGAGGAAGGCTGCAGAACGTGCCTCCTGTAGGCGAGGGAGACGGAGAGCGAGGGAGCAGCGACATGTCGTGATGTACAGTAGGTTATGTTAAAGAACACCTCGGGGGAAGTAGCCTTTTCCTTTTGGTTCACTGCACATGCTTTTTCGTGCATGTCCTGTCCTGTGATGTTTTCTTTAAATCCTGCCTGCTGGGAACACGCCAGGTAAAGTGGGACAACTGCGATGAGCCATTTACAGATGATGCTCCAGACTGAGGCTCTTAGCATAGAGTAGACGCTTGGAGTGGAGTGTAAAGAGGGGAAAAAAGCAGTTCTCAAGTTCATGCAGTGTTTTGTTTTTGCAGAGTTCATAGGGATGAGATGTTAAACTCTCGTAAGCGTGCACTCATGCAACCACCTGCGCCGAGAGGAGGCTTGAAACAGAGAGATTCACATTACCAGAAGACGGTGTAGTGGCACAAACCCCGCCTAAACGCCTAAATTGAAAATTATCCTTGCTGGCCTCGGACCAAATCTCTCCAGAGCTCATCGCATCTGTTTCCCCGCGCAGCTTCTCCCCTCAATACAGAAAAACAATTCCGGACCATGTGGCCGCCCGCTTGAGAAAAGTAAAACAGAGCGAGTAGAAAACAGAAAGCGATGGAATCAAAGATACAGAGGCCGAGTACAGAGAGTCCTGCCAGGATGTGAGAGGATTTAACACCGTGATAAGGTTGTATTGATCAGACACCTTTCAGTCTGTATACCTTTCAGAGCCAACAACAGCCTTTCTTAATCTTTTGATTCCCCTACTTTTCAGTCAATCCTTTCATCAGTGCAACCATCCATCCTGGACATCCGCATTGATTCAGTCTGAATCCAGAGTTGCTCGTGTTCACATTAAACCCACATGTTGTCTTTGAATTTTTGGGACTACGAGGTGTGGCACCAGTGTCTCTGCTGTTTCTTTTGTAAGCTGATTATTTTCTTTTTGTTTGGAGCTTCTATGTAGTTTGTGTATTTCCTTCTAGAAGTCTTGAATTATTGAGCAGAAATGTCAGAAATGTGTGCGGCCAACTATTCTTCCACATTTTCTTCCCAGCACTAAGCCACCGAGGGTTCCTCCGTGAAGTGATTATGTTCTGTATCTGTAATATTTCAGATGTCAGCCGTGATTGTTCCTGACAGTCCACCACTCCTCGCAGTCACCTCAGTTGTGCACACGCAGGCATCCAGGCCACAGAACGGACAACACATTCGCTGCTCAGGCACTTGAGATGTCTGGCTGCTGACTCCTCATGGGAAATCAGTGCCAGTCCCACGAATTGTGAAATTCAAATGGTCACACGGGGCCGCGGCCGACTGTTCATGAACTCGTCCACCGACGGGCAGCACAGCAACACTACATTTGTCAAATTCATACACAACATGCATCATCCCTGAAGCGTGTGCCATCAGCAGCGCAGAGAAACAGGTTCCACTCAGTGTAGGAATAGAAAAGTAAAAGAATCTTTAGAGCCATTTGAGTAAAATATTATACATTATTGAACAGTGAATAATTGGGACGTGACAGCTTTTCCCTGAATACATTCTTTGTAATTTTACACTTAAAGTCTACAAAAAACAAAAAGTAGCTTTTACAATTCTGAAATATAAACTGGACAAACTACCCACATATTCAAAAGTGTTCCGTCTTTGGCTTCAGTATTGATTCTTAAAATTTAACATGTACAAGCTTGTAGAACTGATTTTTTCAAAAAGGTGATCTTACAGGAAAATTATCTTAAAATGTTGGATTGCTTGAATTATACTAAGCATCAATAAACAATTTTACTCTCTCAGTAATCATCATTAAAACAAGTAATTTTCAGGATTGTTGAGTGGACCACCACAGCATGGCCCGCCCTACAAACACATTTGTCCAGAATTTGACTGACCAAGTGATGAAGGCAGTCTAATCTCAATGTTTCCCTTCTTTACACAGAATAATTTTCTCTTATATCAACAGCCACTCAAATAACAATCAGTCTGACAAAACACAACATGGTCCTAGACACACAGGTGTACCTGCACATGGAAACTGCAACCTCCATCACTGAAAACAGCATAATAACATCACGTGATCTGCTACTTCAGCTCTCGTCAACAACTAATATCACCGGGACCACAACAAAAATCGACATGAGCATTTAAAATCCAGGAATTCAAGTCATCAACTCGACCCCGATAACGAAGCGGCCACATTTTCTCACCCTGACCAGAATCAAGCCGTGAGCTCGCTGCGCTTTATTCCACCTCCTCGTGATTACAAACAGCTCCGTCATGCAGCATTCAGAGTTTCAGTCGCAACAGACAAGTTGTGCAACTTAATTAACTGAACATGGTACTACCATTACCGCTCAGGAGCAGCCAGCCTCTCCTGGGAGTTCCTCCTGCACAGCAGTGTCGTCAGCCTCCTGAGACGACGGTAAACAAAAACATCAGCAGTCAGTCGCAGTCTCGTGGATAGAAAAAACATCTGAAAAATGAGACATGCGAGAGGTGGAAGTGGTGACATTTCCTGCACAATTCAAAAAGATTCCAGAGTGCCTGCTGGTAAAAGAGGGTCCTCTCTGCTACTAATAGGTGTAACTGATACCTGGGCCACAGAGCGCAGGAGGAGGCATGAATGTTTTATAAGTTGAGGTGGGTTAGTGCTGTATTTAGCTGCAGTCTTGCATCACATGCACAGACTATAAATCGGAAAGGCCAACTGATTCATGGGACTAAAGGGCAGACACTCATCAGTAAGGACACCACAAAAAGGCTGTCATATCCCACTGCTGCATCCAGCATCACAGCAAAAAGGCCACCGAAGCGACATCATCGGTACCCGTCGAGGATAGAGCTAGAAAGGGCCGTTAGAGTGGTCGAAGAAGGAGTGACAAGAGACTGGGGAAGATGTAAGATGTGGAGAACAAGCACTTAAAAGTGAGACTGAGACAAAAGAAAGAAAAAGAGACAGAGACGAGAGTGTAAAGGCAGTCCATTATGTTGGCAGAAAAAGATAAGAGGGGTCAGATGACAGATTGAGGAGACAATAGAGTGGAGTGATTGAGAAGGGATGAAACAAGTGGGAGGAAACTGAGCAGAAATGAGACTGATTGTGACCAGAGGGGAAGAAGGAGGAGAAGAGGAAATGAGAGCGCGTAAGGCTCCACGTTGCTAATGATGAGGAAAAAAAATTAATAAAGCCATCTTTTAAAAGATGAAAAATGGATGATCGTTCTTGCAAAATGACGATAATGGTGGAATTAAAATGAAACGAAACGCCGTTTAACCTCCGATATTCCAGAGTCATCCAGATACATCTGTACAGTAACCACAGAGACACTCAGCATTGTGTCGGGATTACCACCGTGATGAGGAAACATTCAGTAATCTGTAAGCAATTACGTTTTGAAAGTAACCTTCCCAACCTTGTGTGTGTGTGTGTGTGTGTGTGTGTGTGTGTGTAACAGATGGATAATGAGTGAACGTGTGTGACGGAGGGACAGAGATAGCGGCTGCTGAGCGCTCTGCTGGGCAGTGATAGTGCTCCTGCAATTGTTTGTCCATTACAGCCTGTTTGTCGGTGATGACTGACATCGTAGATAATTCAACGGTGGACACTGTGCCAGAGAGCGTCTGTTCGTCAGGAGCACGGTGCACTTTTTATTACCACGAGCATGAACACACTCTTTAAATCAGTGTGTGTGCGCATGTCTTCACACACTGCACCAGTGTGAGCTTAAACTTCAGCATTTTGTCTTCTGAGTTTTAAGACAGCACCCGACCACAGACAGAAGCTCCTCTGTCAGCTGCTTTCATCTGATGTTTTTTCTTAATATTTTGTTCTATTATGAATAATAACAATGTGAATTTGGCTCAAAAAGCCTTTCATGTTGTTGACACTTTTATCTCTCTGTCACAGCCCGTACACCTCCCACCGCTCCACTCTTCAGCTTAGTTGTTTTATTCACTGTTAAAGGGTAACGCCACCATTTTTTACACGTTAAAGTGTGTTTACAGCCTGGTGGATAATGACAGTAGTCCACTGGTCTGGCGTTGCACTCCTGTTACACCGTTGGACTCATCATGGCCAGTTTCAAATCAACATGATCAAAATCAAGACAGCAGAACCAGAGATATCACTTTTTTTATTCCACTCTTCGATATAAAAACCTGGGCCCGTATTCACAAAGAATCTTAAGGCTAAAAGTAGCTCCTAACAGGCGAATTTAGGAGCAACTCCTAAAAATAATGGGCGTGTCAGTCGTAACTTTAGGACTCCTAATTTTTTAAAATAAGAGTTATTCACAAAACATTTTAAGCCTAAAAGTAGCACCTAAGTCTGGGAGACCTTAGAAGTAGTCCAGAGGACTCCTAACTCACTAAGACCTCGTCACAGCCGGATGTTTTGGAGACGCTAAATGACAGGGAATTATTAAAACGATGTCGGATGGACCGCAAAGGGATTAAAGTTGTGGTTGAATTGGTGAGGGACGCAATAACGTTCCCAACCAACTGAAACAATCCAATAACGTCAGAGTTAAAATGTTTGGCAACACAGCGGTATTTAGCTATGGGGAAAATGCAGCTCTTCACACGGGACTAGTATTACCTGGGTTACTGACATTATCCCCCGGGTCGATCGCACTGGAGCCCTTACTGGAGCAGCACAACGGTTAGATATGGATATTTTTGATATAATTACTGGTGAGCCTGTTGAAAGATAGAAAAATGTTCCTTACCGCATGCTGCCAAGCATGTATTACATCTAATCATCTTTCGAAATTTCGCTCTTCTGATGAGTCTCCTGAATTTGCACCCAAAATGCTGTCAGAACTTTCATTTATAATTCCCAACGCAGCCTCCATAATTCTCGACCGGGAAAAAGGCAGAAAAAAGGTGGAAAACACAAAAAACCTTAAGAAAAACAAAAAACGACCCCAAATCACAGAGATGCCGATTCGCACGGGACTGATATTATCACATGACCTCTGTGTTTGGTGAAATATGATATATGGTAGGTAATTTGCGGTGGAATTTTTACTTTGCAAATTATGGACATGGCAGATTCGCACTGGATTAAGATCACAGACGACCTCCGGAATTATTACAAATTACTGGAGGTCCCCAGGTTATTCTAGTCCCACACAAACACATTTCTTCATCCAATATCTTTTCATAGGCTTTGTCATGGGCTTGTAGGCAACTTCCTTATTTTCACTTCATGCATTGCGTAGCCTAAATGACTTTTCAGTGGGCTGCCCTGTCACTCAACAACCAATCACCGTTGTCACCGCTTCTAAGTGCGTCCTTATAAAATGACGTCATCCATAGCAACAGAGAGTTACTTCTAGTTTAGGAGTTCACTGTTCTCATCACTAAAAGTAGGTCTCAGCGGCTTTGTGAATTACTTTTAAGAAACGACTCCTACATAAAAACTTTTTGTCCAATTTAGGAGTACTCCTAACATTACCCACAATGCACCCGAGCCACTGAGTGACAGCACTGAGGCAGTTAATCAGATTCCATGCAGCTTCCTCTGGAGCACCAAAAGGCTTTCTACTACTTTGTGTCACATAGTAAACACACTATAATGTTTATAATTGGTGGAGTAACCCTTTAATGCTCTGCCTCTGAGGCTGGCTGTGCTGCCAACAGTCTCTGCTGCTTCAGACTGCTCGCTCAGCTGCTTTAAGATTAAAAACCACTCTAGTGTTCTCACCAGAATCATAGAAAGGCTTCCATTAATCAGCCATGTTAGCACACAGAGGGACACAGTCACATTCACACATGCAAACAAAGTGGTTACAGCAAAAAGTGGAAAATAATTTGTTAAATTTAGCATCAGCTTTGATCGACTTTTGCTATTTTTCCACACGTTTTAAGTTACCGCGGTGTTTGCGGCACCAGTTTCCAAACATGTGAAGCTCTGCAGGACGGCTGTGAGATGGATGATCAATCAATGAAAGGGTCAGAGGTGAAGTAGCTTAGTAATGGAGGAATAGTAGATGTAGAATTGATTGACAGATATGTGGATTGATGGATGGTTGTGAATAGACTCTGGGATAAAGTAACAGACTCCTTAATGGCCCCAAACCTAATTACCAACATGGGAGAGAAACTGTCATTAGAGTATTTACTTATAGCTGATTTATGTAGCAATAACTAAAACAACCACCAGAATAAATGTTGGTAATGTATGTTTCTGCAAACCATGGATACGTGTACCAAACTGACATCTGTAGAAAATGTGCCATACTGCATTCTTATTACATGTTAATGACCCTGACTTTCACATGTGGAGGTGGAGGGATGGTAGTTACAGGCGACCACAGCTTAACATTGCAATTAAAACTAGATGTATTTAAGCAAACTTCATCTGTGTTCGTGTCAACAAAATTGGATATTTTTCACGGGAAGGCTGGCTATGATGTTTACTAACCATAACGGTTGTCTTTGTTTCTAAACCTGACCACAGTTTAAGCACATCGTTGTGACAAGAGGAAATGGAACCTAAACAACATGAAGAAATATAAAGCTGTAACTTATCTGTGGTTTTACAGAAACGCACATTTATTCCGGATGATCGGGTCGCACACACACAGCTGGAACAGTATTCAGTGGTGCGATGCTTACAAATGTTAAAACGCTGCGGCCACTTGTCTAAAATATCAAGCGGTTCCCTTTTACGGATGTTGAATCTCAGTCTTGGTTAGTGGCGACTGTCTTGGCAACACATCCTCGTCTCTCTGAGCGGATGATAAGATAAACGTCAGAGTGTTACTGGCTGTAACATCGCTCTCTGTGACCTTTCTGCGCCCGAATGGCCAAAAAATGTGAATGCATAAAGCTTCATACTTTGAATGTCTCCTCTCTAACATGTATTGATATAAGCAGCCTAATTAAAAAGAGAATCTGAAATATAAACAGTGACAGTGTGAGCGCTGATGATCGGGTGTTCGGTGTGAGACAGGCCGGAGTTGGAGGATCATTAATTTGCATTATGATGAATGTTTAAGAGAGCTGATATGGTGCTTTGAGAGGGATCATTTGCACAAGTATTATTAATGAATGCGGAAAGAGGCTGGCGCCTGCCAAAAAGCTCTAAACTGGAAAGTTTTTGAACATTGGGAGGAGGAGGAGGAGGAGGCTTGATTAGTAATCAGTACATCTGGTCTTTAAGGGGAGAGTTTCACTGTGGCTGCGTTAGCACAGCTTCTCTGATGTGTTTCAAACTCAGCAACGCCCCGTTGTTGCAATTAGCTCCGGTACATGCGGGGACAGGACGCTGCTGGTATGTCAGACATTAATTGGTCATTTTTCTTCACGTTCAAATGATCTTGAACTTCCTAATTCCTTTCTTACTCCCTCCCCACCCGCATAATACTGCTGATAGTTTCTCCTGCTCGTTCATCTTGAAATGAGAATTAAAGCAGCGGGTGCAGGCGGCGTCACATTTCTTCTCCAACGTTGTGGCAATTTGCCAAAGTAGCTCTTGTAATCTCATGACAACGTGTGCCAGTGTGCTTCTCTAACATACGGCGAATTAAACATGCGATGTACATTTTTAGACACGCTGTTTTAGATCACTTTGGCTCGACACTCTAAGATCTGTAGGCTCCAGGAGAGGAAGCGTGGAGGCGATCGATAGACGGGAAGAATGAGAGATGGAGAGACGGTAAGAGGCAACGAAAGGCGCTGCTCGAAATGGAAACTCCTGTCACCGCATAGTGTCACTCTCTGAAGTGAAATGTAACACCTGCTCGTAGGCATGAGAGGCATTTTCCCTCGGCAGAACACACAAAACAAAACAAGCGGGAGTGCAGACAGGAACTCACCGAGGCATGTGCTTCTTAAATACAAGAGGCGAGAAAATGCTGCCGTGAAAAGAAGTGGCTGGTTTGAGACGCTGAACAGTCAAACACGTCGTTCCACACTTTTCATTCTGAGGGACTCATTAGGCTGCATCGAGAGAAAGACAGGGAGGAGAAGAAGAAGAAGAAGAAGGAGAAGAAATCTATTATGCCAACCTTGCAAAACAATCTGATGAGGTATTAACGCCTCTTGCATTCTGGATATGCTGAATTTCTTTCATTTGACAGCCGACATCTTTGTCCAGAACTCATTCCGGGAGCCAGCGACGGCTGAATCAATATCTGACCAACCGGCTATAAACCGGACAGCCGAGACGTACCGCAGACTGCTGCAGGTTGAGACTTCTGACTTGTCCGGCATTTGTCATGCTGAAGTGTTCTCGGGCAAGATGCTGAATCACTGCCAACTTTAGTCGCCGTTCTGCTGACCTCGAAATGGAGGAATTTGAAACAAAAAAAAGATAATCTCCTTATAAACACATTATTTTATTTTTATTACATTTAACCTGTGGTGACACGAGGTTGTGCCTCAGCGCTCGGAGCGGCTCTGTTAACAAATAAAATAAGACAGACTTTATGGACCCAGAGAGCGTTTGTCTGAGCTTTAGAACTCAAATGAAATCCATTTTATTGAAGTGGTATCAGCCCAGCACCAGAAAATAGACTCATATGCCCAGAAAATCACACAGGGTGCAGCCCGCGTCTCATTTTCCCTCTTTTCTGATTGATTCTCTATGGTGCTACACATCGGTCTGATGCTCATGGGAGGAACAAACTCTTTCTTTCTGTCTCTGGCTTTGTTTTTGTCAGGGTAGACTGAGCACTCGCTCATGTAATCTCACTTCTCCTCTGGATTATACAGCACAGCACAGGTTAGTAATTCAGTTTTAGATTGGAGTATGGTAATCGATCACTTGTCTGATTGTGAAGGACAGTAGAAGCTGCAGGTCTGACTTCAGGCTTGTTGAATCGACACTGAGGCTTAAACAGAAAAAGACTTGTGGCTTGTGTTTCATCCTCGTGGTATTATGTTGTTATGGCACAGTTTTAACGACCTTATGTACTTTAGTCTGATCCATTCTGTCCATTAAGTGAGCAGCGTCTCTGAAAGTAGAAAACACAAAGACATTCAGCATCACTAAGATGAAGTATCCAAACCAGCCCAGTCATCATCACAGCTGCAGTCAAACCGTCGAAAGTGAGATTTCCATGTATTTCTATAATTATGAAGCATTCAGTCTGAGTTCTCTATAAATAATGTGTCAAATCACTCAATCCACACAGAAATGCAAACAGCCTGTTTTCAGAAACTAACCGTCAGGACTTCTCAGGTCGTGATGTCACAACTATTAAGTCACCACCCACATTTTTTAAAACTCTTGCAGAGTGGATGCAGACACAAAGTGGGCGGAGCCTACTCAGGCCTGTGACAGCTGACCAATCAGAGCTGACTAGGTTTTAAACTAAACATTTTCTTTTACCTTTTTCCAAAATAAAAGACATGAACCTAAAATGAGAATTATATGGGATTATTAAACCTTAAACTTTGGACAACACTGGCTGATATTCTTGATACATTTATTTACAAAAAAGCAAACATTTGGTGACATCAACATTAGTTTTAACTGAATTTAACCCCTGGAGGGTGAGTGATGATGACGATGTTCAATTTGTTTTATCAGATTGTATTTTTTGTTAATAGATGGTTTGGACTGTGCAAACTGGAGCATCTTTAACTGTCTCTGTCTGTCAGTTAAAGGCTAAAACAGCTGCTGTCACCTTCATTTTGTTATTGAAGTTACTGAAGAGTTGCAGTGAAATAATTGGTTGCAAAGTTTACAATTATTTCAAACGCGTTCAGAAGTCACTCCTTTATACTCGCAGGTGCCTTTGTCATTCTTTGCTTCTCCCATTTTGTTTTCAACTGTCTCACAGCGAGACATCCGTTACAAAGGAGACATGGAAGCAGCCAGATGGCTGATTGAGTTTGACTCACTTTTACACGAGCTAAATTTACTTTTTCTGCAACGAGTTCAGACTCGGTCTCTGAGCGATGCAGAATCAGTAATTGCGTAGGAGTAGATAAGAAGAGGCAGGTTGAGAGGATGTGGATAAATTAGAAGATAATCATTGTCAAAACAAAGAGTCGATCTCTTTTATTCCCCATCAGTAAGCTTATGTTCATGCTTCCCCTTCAGGATCTTCATCATCTCTGTGTTTTTTCTGGCCACATTGTTAGATTTCAAAGCTAATTTGCATTATTTCCAGAAAAGACTAATAATCTGATCTGTTGTCTGCTCAGTGCAAATCAACTGTGACACTGGATTGAACTGCTGAATTAGACGGGGTGAGGAGCAGTGCAGGAGTTTGAGTTTTCAGGGCTGTTGACTTGCCAAAATTAAGCAAATAAGATAAGAAAGTTACAGAGAACAAATCCGAAGGAAAACAAATAAATTGGAAAGTGACTAATGGAGAGAGAGAGACAGCGAAATAAAAAATGAGAGACTGAGGAGGAGACGGGAAGGCGGGCCGGGGAGCGAGGCGCCGCGGTGCAGAGCTGCAGATGGCAGAGTTGAGGTGGGACTCGGGGGGAGAAGTGACAGAGAGGGAGTGATAGATAGAAGAGGTTTATTTGCTTTTGTTGAGCTAACATCATTTATCTCCGCTGAACAGCCTCCCAGCGCTGAGAGGCTGTATGACAGAAATCAATCAGAGGGCAATCGTCCATACTCTTCCACCGATGCGCCGACCCATCGATACGGGCATTAGAGGGAGGAATGGTACGGGAGAGATGCATGTGGAGCGCAAGAGCAAAAGGTGAAACATGCAGACAAAAAGAGAAAAGAGAGGAGAAGAACAGAAGAAAGAAGGGAACAAAACAGCAAACATGAATCCTGTGCTGTGTGTTTTTATACACATTTAAAGGGCAGCTATGTAGTTTTTTTTTTATGAAATTCAAACTCAGGTAATAATAATATAAACTGAACTGAAGCTAGATGTGTGGCAGGGTCCGCCACATATAAACAAAGTAAAACAGTATAAACACAGACGATCTTTCTCTTCTGATTAAAATGTCTTCCTCAGAACTACAAACTGCACCTTTAAGTCTCTCTTCATGATTGTGTGGACACCAAATATTTGAATGGTTGTAGCTTTCCTCATTTTGAATCTCGACTCAAGACAGAAACATAATCATCTCGTTCCTCGCAGAGCAACCCGACACGGTGAGGTAAACATCCGTCTGTTTGGACGACAGGATTCTGGAAACAAAAGAGTTGAATCACGCCGCACAAGTTGTTTAAAGACGAGTAATTCGATGTGTTTTGTGGATCTGTACTCGCTTTGATTCTGCAAACTTCAGTGCTGCTTCGCTTCGAAATGGGGATGGAGGAAGATAATAGAATCTAGGATGCACTCGGTATTTGTGGGGTAAGCACTGACTGAGAACACTAGCACATCGGAGTGTATCTGATATAGGGCCCTATGATTTCCACGATCACGGAATCGCGGACGGAATCGCGGAATTGGCCGATTAAAAACGGAATCTACTTTTTAACGCGGAATATCGCGGAATTTGACATAATTTCACTGAAATGTTGTTCTCGTGTGGAAGAGGAACATTTGTCTGGGGAAAACTGCACGGGGGGAACCAAATCTGGGTGGCACAACAAGTCGCCGCCCCCCTCCCCACAGACTGAGCTCCACTGTCAAAACCATGTAAGCATGGCGAAGCGGCTGCTCACTGCTCCGTCTTCGTCGGCAAAAAAACTGAGAAACTTGACATTTACCCCTCAGTACAGAACCGAGCAGTTCCCGAACGACTTGTATGTGTCAGATGAACTGTTGTTTTACACAGAAGCAGACCTGAGAAATCATAATTAAAGTTATAATGCGTGAGAGTTAGCCACCTGTCCGATTCATATTATCGGCATATAATACCAGAGTGACTGTTAAGGCCCTCACACACCGCCCAGACGTCCAACTGCCTTATCCGACCACTCTCCGACCACTCCGTTGCCTCTTGTCTGACCCGTTCGGCAGAAAAGTTGCATTGAACACACCGCTTCGACGTGCTGCCAGCTCCACAGTAGCGTGTACGTTCTGCGCTTGCGCGATATGCAATAAGCGGGTGGCGCTTGTGTTGTGAGTTGTAAACGAGAAGCTTATGCACGCAACTCTCTTTACTTTCGATCAAAACGAAACTTAACTATTTCCGATAAAAAACAGCTGCATACTAAACATGCAGCGAGGCATTACCAAACTAACTAAAATTCATTTGTCCTGAACGGACATAACAACTAGTCTGGTGCCACTACTGCAACACATGAAAACGGGGAATGACGGAACGGAGTGCATAGAAAAACAAAGCGCACACAGTATTCCGTCCCTCCCACACACCGCGCTGATTCGCTAGCACACCGCCAATCAGAACGGCCATTCAGCTGGCACACAACCAATCAGAGGATCCAATGGCTCAGACGTCCGACGGCCCTCCTCCTCAGACTTCGCATGCTCAGTCGGATCCGACAACGTCCGCGCGGCTCCGAAAGCTTCCGACGCAGCTGAACACACCAAACATATTTGTTCCCGACCTCGTCCGAGTCTCTCCAAACGCTTCAGACGTCCAACGGTTGGGCTGGTGTGTTCCTGCCTTTAACTGCTGCTAACAGTAGCTGCTGCTAGCTAGCTAGCCCCGTTAGCCACAGCCCTGTTAGCTGACTCTGCCTGGGCTGGGAGGCTTTTCTGGATCTGCCTGAGAGCTGACCATGTTTTTATTCAATGAAACCCATAAAAACACAAAATATACTACTGTATGAAGTCATGATGAAGTCAAAATGTTTTTGATGCACTTTACTGTACTGTTCGGTACAGTATTGAGGAAATATGTTTGTCACCTCAATTAATTTAAGGTAATTTCTATTTAATTTGTGTACATTTTAGTCATTTACATTAAAAACACACTGTTTTTGGTAGTATAATAAGAGTAAATCGGGATTCACAAAAATTAAAACGGAAAAAACGGAATTCCCAAAAATTAAAAACGGAAAAAATAAAACGGAATTAGGGAAAAAATAAAACGGATTTTATAGGGCCCTACTGATATCAACGAGTTTCAAAAGAGTAAAGGTTGTGTTTAGTTTAACAGATGATGGTGGAGTTGGGTCAGCAAGTTCTGCAGGACCTAGCTAATGGATGCACAATTATTTCTCAGCCTGGGAGTCAAAAATCAGGGTGATAAATCACCGATACACTGACAGTGATGATGGTACAGAAGTCTGTATTATTGTTGAAGATATGAATATATTCAGTGACATGTTGGTTTCATCGCTGCTCCTTCAAGAAAATTGAATTAACCTTTGAATGGTTGCTGGAATGATGTTCGATAGATGGATGATAGATATGAATAGAAATTAGTTTTGGACTCCGCGTGTGTTTTATTCTATTTCAATGTGAGTGTGAGTCAGCCAGGTCTGTTTACCGGCCAGAGCTAACACAAGTTGCGGAGGTCCCTGCTGAGATCAATACGTCAGAGCCTCGAGCACCTGTCGGGAAGCATTGAGTGAGTGTGTGTGTGTGTGTGTGTGTGTGTGTGTGTGTGTGTGTGTAATAGCATGTGCCAGTCATTAGACTTCAGTCAGACCTCCCTGGAAGAGAAACAACACGAGATCACATGAATCAACGGCTGCACATATAGTATCACACAGCACACACACACACAGAGCGGAGGTGTGTGTGTGTGCTGACTGATGCTGGCCAGAGGCACGGCCGACAGTCTGACACCTCCGATGACACGAATGGGAACCCCACCTGACATCCGCCTCCCTTTCCCTGCCCAACGGCATACAGATAATAGTTCCAAGGCCAATGTCACTTACACACTGAGGGATGACCGCGGGCGTTCACACACACACTGACTGCACATACATCACACACACACACACACACACACACACACACACAGGCCAAACTAAATCATACATGATGTACGAGGAGGCTGCAGTGAAGCACACAGACTGACCTACATCAGACGGTTGGTGCTTCGGCTCACACGTTACATGGATGTGCTTCGACACACGCAGTCACACACACATATGTACACTACAGCCCTGAAGGAAATGGTGACCTTTTTTCTCACTGGATGCCAAATATACCTTTACATTCACACACACACACACACACACACACACACACACACACACACACACACACACACACAAAGGTTTTCATGTCTTGACCTTTTTAGATGTTTTTCTACTTTTATTACTTAGTGCAAAGTGGCACTGTGTAGCTTTGGTAATACAATCTCAATCTCTAACCATAACCCTTCTGTTTTTCCATAACTGCATAAACAAGCTGTTCTGAGAGGAAAATAAGGTCCCAGAAGAGTGTTTGAAGCTAGAAAGGTGGCAGGGTCCGCCACATATAAACAAAGTAAAAGAGTATAATTTGGTCCAGGATTCAGTCATGTGAGCAAAGAGTTTGTTTATTTAGTTTGTTGAGGAATAAAACGTGATGCACCTTTAATTTCTTTTAAAAAAACACAAGACACGAGTTCATTACTGAGTGTCGTTTTAAAGAAAAGTATTTGAGACTAAAACCCTTCGTAAGACTGAATCCTATACTAAATACTGAAGACTGCAGGTTTTGAATACTATTTCTCCACGCTTGTAATTTACACAGCCAAACACGATCTCACCCAGGAGCAGCTCAGTGATAATAATATCACAATAAACTTTATTTATAAAGCGCTTTCCTTCACAAAGTTACACAATGTTTTAAGAGGGATAATAAAACCAGACATGGAAGATAAAATGAAAGTTAAGGACAAGAGAAAGTAAGATTTAAAAGCAACAAAAGTACAAAGATATTAAAAAATACAGTATGAATAAATAAGAACAAGAACAAACATTTCTAAAGGCTCACACAGTCTTAAAAATCTGCTGGACTTGTTTACTGAAACAGTCTAGTTTAAATATTTGACTCTTAGTTTGTGAAGTTGTTTGACTCGTTACTGTAATCCAGCACATTCTGTCACTCAGCTTGTTTGTGTCTTAATCCATCTACGTCTGCAGAGGGCAGCTGGGCCGTTTACTGGTCGATAATGGAAGTCATTACGGGGAGAGACATAAAAACTCTGCCTAAGGACTGTGCAGCAGGCCAGGAATCATCCCTGCCTCCACCGCTGTCTAAAGAAAACAGCAGCGGCGTCACTGAAACAATGCAAACAAGAGTGAGAGTGATCATCGACACGAGTCACATGAGAAGACTTGTTTGACGATGATGAATAATCGGCTGATCTTGTTTGCATTTTCTTGTCCTGTCAGTCACGATGATTCAGTGTTTCTCCCTCTTAATGGCACGAAAATAAGATTAAACTGTATTAAACATCTCTGTTTTTTTGCGAGTTGTTGCCTCCCGTTAATTGAGCGAGCAGTGACGAGGTGGAGGTGCCAAAAATAACGTCAGTCTTCAGTTAAAATTCAGACACATTCTTGCTAACTGCACCTCCGCGCCTGATTTATTCTACATCTTTTCAAAAACGCTGACATGCACGTGGGCGTGATTGACAGGAAGTGTGGACGCCCTCTCCCCGAGACATCTCCTGACTCGTACGAACAATGAACCTCAGGTTATTTTCTGATTGAGTGGATCATTCAGGAGAATCACCTACCTGTCTCGTGGAGAAACTGTCAAATTCCTGCCATTTAGACTGCTGAAGTACCTCATCTATGACAATGACAGGAGCAGAAATTGGGTCTTTTTTTTTTAAATAATCATGTATACTTCTTCCACAAGAGGAAATTGACATATCATGCCAAACCCCTGGCTTCGAAAACCGTGGCTCGTGGACAAGATATTGCTCCATGATGTAAATAAATGCATCACAGTTTAGATGCCCTCAGGTGTGGAAGAATAAGCAAACACTGAAAAGTGTTGACCTAGAGTGAAGATGCAGGGCTCCTTTCAGCTACTCAGTATAATTAGAATCAAACAGTTTGTGTGGCAGCTTTAACATTTAGACTCTTATACCTCGACCTTTAGCCCAAAATGCACCATTCATCAAAGGTTTTGGCAAAATTAGACCGAGATTGTCTCAGGTATCAAGTCTCCCAGTGTTTCCAAGTGTTTTAGTTTGCAAAATGTGAGCACCCACATGCAGACACAAGGGCAGACAGGTTAAAATGAAAAGCGAGCTTTAAAAACGTAAGCTGAGGTCCAGAAATGTAAATGCAGGCGGTGAAAAGGTCAACAGCACCGACAAAAACAGGCTGCAACACAAAACAATATAAAACCCAACAGAGGATGAAGCTCTGGAGCAAACGGTGATTGATTGATGATTCTGAAGCTGTTATTTTGATGTAAAAACAGACGTAGTGTTTCTTTAAGGGCCCTTGCATTGGTCTGAAATCAATTTACTGGATAGTTTCTTTCACTGTTTCGTATAACGGAGTCACACTGAACGCAGAAAAATGGAGCAACAGGAGCAACGAAGACAGAAAAAAACTGGTTCAGACAGAAAGAAAAAGGAAACATAAACAGTGTTTTCATTTTCACCTCAATTAGCAAGACACGATAATCATACAGTGTAAATACCAACGAGCAAACGCAGGTCCACACATTTACACGTTTTCACTTCAATTAGCAGAGGAAATTGGTTTTACTGCTAACATGCCTCGATGTGCTACAAAGCATCAACCCTGCACGACATCCTTTTGGGAACATAATTACAGTTCGACCGTGTAGACGAGGGAGGAGACACCACTCAGTGACTTATTTTACAAATCTCAGTTAGCAGAGATAAAGTCCCTCTAAACGGTGGCCTCGATTGAATTATTTGCCGGCCAATTTGTCATGAAGCTAAAGGTTTGACGGGAAATCCAACTGGTCAGAATGATAAATCAAATCCCTCCCTGGCAGTCTTCAGTGTTAGCCGGGCTAATAGCCGTCCACAATACCTGCAAATTACAGCAGCACATCACTGTCGAGATGTAGAGTATGAAAAGCTGTGTAGAGGCGGATATAATTACTTAACGCCAGGCTTAAACAGACTGTCATATATCAAATATTCGGATGCAGGGATGCAAATCTTTGCACGCACACACACAATCACATACCAAGGCACTGTGAGACATTTGTTACCGCGGCTCTACTCGTCTCCTCGTGTTGGACAGGCAGCAAGGTTATTGGCAGACTTCACAATCCACCACAGTCTGGGGCCATTTTTCAAAACACCAATTACGAGTCTGCATGTCATCGATCAGGGAGCTTCCTATTCACTCAGTGACATAAATGAACTCGTGTGTCCCTAAGCAGAGGTTGGGGAGACGTAATTGTGCCTCGCATGGTGTTACGTTCTCTGTCCTGCCGCCGTGTAGAGGACGCTTTCCACGAACACCTGCACATTACATCTCAGCAGTGTATTCTCTTGTCTTTGTCTGAAAGCAAGTGCGTTTGAGCAAAGAAATGTGTTGGAAGCCGAAAATGCCAGCGGTAATTATAGAGCGTCAGAGCTGTTATGGATGGTAAAGTGTTCCATTTCTGTCACAGCCGCTGATGGGTGATGTTTATTTCACATACAGCAGGCGGGCGTGGAGGTGTGTTCATCCTGTACGGCACGTCAGTCCGGCTGCAGTTTGGACGAGCAGCGTGATTGTGTCAAAGCAATATTTCTCTCATTTATTCCCACATAAATGTAGTTACGATACTGTTTATGAGCGGTGCTTGGAGCAACAAATCTCCGTTGTGATTGATTTCTGTTCCGCACGCCAGGGAGGACGACAGGGACTAAAAAACATGGGGGGCATTTATTTTAAGCAGCGTTATTTATAGCCTTGTACTACCTTGTTTGAAGCAAAATGCTCAGAAGCACATGAAAAGGAACGACGGCGCCATTGAACTTAATGCGAAAGCCTGTGAGCGTGCATGTGTGTGTGTGTGTGCGGTAGTTTCAGCACCGAGCGGCCGGGCTGGAAATCAAAAGGTGGTGCTGGTGGGAGCGAGGCTGCATGTGTGTGTTTGCCTCAAGGGTTTTGATCTCTCTCCTCGCTAAACAGAGAGGAGTCCATCAGCAACAGATACCTCTTTAATTATTCAGGAGCTTAGCATGAAAAATAAATGGCTGCTTCCTGCAGTGAGGTGTGGTGCTGCTCCGGTTCCTCCGAGCCTTTCAGCCTGCACTGTGCGCTCACGCAGAGGTTAGGCCGGGCGGTTGATTCCTTTCAGCGATGATTGCAGATCGCTGCTTTCATCTCGTTATCGGCCGAGACCACAACGACTGGGCGGCTGCCTCATCAGCGCTGAGTTGCCCTGCTCCTGTTTTGAGTCCTGCTCGGCGTCAGCTCCTGCAGGTCAGATGAAAACACAGTTGTGGTCCTCAAATCGACTGACTGTGTGTTGGGAGAGAAAAACAATCAGTCCTTGTGCACTTAAATGTCTTGCAGTTCAAATACCACCACTGCCTTCAGCCGTCTTACTGTAAATACATTTAGAGCGTTTAAATCTGGACTTTCATGGTTTTCAAAGCTCTTCCACTTGTTTGATGTGACAGCACGGATCTACGACGGCAGTTCTCTGAACAATACTGGCCTGTCACACAGTCGGCCAGTTCACTTCCATGATTGCACTGGAAGCAAGCCAGTTGTCCCTGATGCCACGTCACTTTGTTCTAGGTGATAGCCGTTTGGCGTTTGCTGACTCTTCTTCTTTGTCTGTGTTCAGTGCTTCTTACTTTGCCTTTCTTCTCCCTTTTGACTAATTTGTGGCTCTCTTTGTGTCATTGTCTCCTTTTTTCCTCTTCATGATGATTGGCCCTGAAAGAAAGAAAAGCTGGAAAAAAATAGCTCTGCCTGGACTCTAATATTAGCTCCCTCTCTTGTTCTGTGTCTTTGCAGGTGGTCCATCACGTTGGTCCTCCCCTCCGTGTGACTGCTGCTGCAAGAACCACAAAGGCGACGGCGAGGGCGAGAGCGGCACCTCCTTCAACGACCTCTCCACCTCCAGCTCTGAGAGCCAGTCAGAAGCCAGCTCTCCCCAAGGGACGGTGATCTGCGGCCCGGTCAGCCGCCAGTCTCACCCCCACGCCAATGTCCAAACCCTGGACAGGCCGCTGAAAAAGGGCCCCATCCCCATGATCCAGCAGTCAGACCAGAGGCGGAAGAGCGACTTGCTGCGCACGCTCACGGCGAGCTCCCGCGACACCAGCAGCTGCAAGAAGAGGCCGGCAAAAGAGAAGATGACGGTGGAGGAGGAGCTGGAAAAGTGCATTCAAGACTTCCGCAAGATCAAGATCCCGGAGAGGTTCCCCGAGAGGAAGTACATGTGGCAGAGCGACCTGCTGCGAAAGTACCGCCTCTGAGCCAGGCAGCAGGACCGAGGGGGCAGACACACGAGGCCAAGGATCAGTTTACATGTTTTTTGATCACGACTTTTAACAAAAGGGAGATCACACTGAAACTCATTTGCATCCAGTTTCTTGGGGAAACTTCACCTTTATGCCACTAGGATGAAAGTCTACACAGACGCTAGCGAGAAGCATAAGAACTAGACTGTTCTCTTATTGACATATGTAGTACGTATGTGTGTGTATGTAGTTTAGGCCTACTGTATGTACTGTAAGTATGTGCTGTACCTTGCTGAATGCTTCAGAGCTTTGAATAATTTACCCCGAGGACGAGTCCAGGTGGACGAAAGACATCCTCTATGAACCCATCAACTAACTGAAGGCCGGCTAATGGCTACACTGGGGGTTACCGAGGGTTACCGGACTGCACGCAGTGTCATCCGTCATCATCTCACCGAAAAAACACAAAGACAAACACTGATTTAGTATGTGAATGTGTGTGTTTATGTGTGTGTGTTTGCACCCAGGTGGCCTAGAGGTCACCGATAAATCTGCATCAGGACCCATTAATAATTCATGCTGTCTCGACAGTGTTTCACTATAAATACACGCCGAGCTCTCAGCTGCCAGGGTGGCGTAAAGGCTAGGTCGATTACTTAACTTTTAGCCAACATTAGGGGACTTCTGAGGCAGGAGGAGGTGCGATTTCATCAGCGCCGCAATTCATTTTGTTCTTGTAATATCAGTTATATTGCAAACGTACCCCGAGTGATTCTAACTGCCCTGCATCGCATTGATTGTTGTGGTGATGGCAAGATGCGGATCAACACGGGTTACTGTGTGGAGGATTTGATTTGCTCGTCAACCCATGGGGAAATACAGAGGTTCAATAGAGTAAAGTCCCGGTTTAACACACCACATACACACTCGTAATCGGATTTTCTGCTCATTATAATACTGAAATAAACGGATACATTCCCACATACAAACACACGGAGCGATCAATCAAGAGGTCAGTTCAACATGCTGAGTAAGACACCAGTAAATACAAACAGAATGGGACAGGATCGCTACACGAGCTAACACCACGAACACACAGACAGATGCTTTCCACCCCGACTGTCGACACAGCGATCAATAATTATTGATGATAGGGTCCGTTGATAGAGCTGATAGATGTGGTTCTTGTTTACAGTTATTAATGACGCTCCTGCGTTTCTGACGAAGACAAGCTGTTTGTGCATTTAGTGAAATTTAGTCATTATTCATGTGTTCATTTATGTTCTCTAGGATCTGTCAGAGTCAATGGGATGTGTTGTGATGTGGTAACAGAAACAAAGATGGCAGACAGATATTATTTATACTATATATATATATATATATATATATATATATATATATATATATATATATATATATATATATATAAAAGAGCACAACTCAAGAATTTGATTTCCCAGGTAGGTTGATTGTTATTTATGTGAGACTCTCACTGGACGAAATGTCGCTGACAGATTGATTTATTATTTCAGGCTGCAAAATACATTATAGACCACAGTAAGTGAAAAAAGTACAAAGATAATCAGTGATATTGTGAGCACAAAACATTTGTGTCATGTTAAGTTATGATGGTAAACTTTTAAAGATGATAAATAACATTCGACTGATTCATAGTCAGACTAGTAAACTGTTTATTTACAGAGGTGTTACTGACATGGAAATCTCTGTTTTAGGAGAGACGTTAAAAGAGAGAACTTATATAAAAAGGATTGAACATATTGTACAGCAGATTGTCAAAATGAACACCTGACTATTTTGTAAATTAATCCGACCGTGAGCGGCTGATGAAAAGCATAATCTTCAAAGTACAATAGGAGGAAGCTTCTAAACCGTCATTATGTCCGACGTTCCCGAGCCAACCACCAGAGAAAATGTAGGTAATTTAAGTTTTGCAAACCACAGACATGTCAGATCTTCTGTTGTGATCACGCTGGTCTTGTTAGGTTCAGGAAAAGATCATGTTTGAGCTTAAAATAACTGCTTTAGTCACGAAAAACAAGGCTGGACGTGGCATAATGTCTCTAAAAACACCTGGAGACGTCCTTACTTTTTTATTTTTGTTCCCAACAAACTGGAATTTGTCCCAAGGTGTCCTTAAAATTACGGCTTATATGGTTCTGTTGCCGAAATATAAAAAAAGGCTGGACCGTGCCCCAGTGGGTTACTGAAATAGGCAGTGATTTCCTGATTACAGATATTGAAACACAGTCTTGAACAGCGGTCTTTAGCTTGGCAGCCTCCCACCACTGCTAGAATGATCAGAAATGTAGATATGATATTTGATGACATACATATATAATATAAACATATCTGTGGTTTGCAGACATGTAGAAAGCCAACACTTTATCCTGGCGTGTGGGTGGATGTATTAGACACACTGATCAGAGTTTCCAGAAGAGGAAGCAGCTGATAGGATTAGAACCACAGCTTCAGGTAAAACTCAAGGTATTTATGAATATTGTGATAGACAGCTATGATGAGAGACGTAGCTTTGGTCAAGAAGTTATGAATATTGATGATTCCACTTGTGTAGATAGAAATTCAGAATGACCTTCTGTGTTTTAGGAGGACAATAAAAACAGGAGACGGTGGACTCTTTATTAAAACTACTCATGATTTGTTGATCACAGCTTTCACAAAGCACAAAGTATAAAGTAGAATTACAAGCACATAAAAAAAAGAACAAATATGCATAGTTTAATGTTATTCAAAGATGAGTTTATTTAAAAGTGTCCCTGAAATGTTAATATAAAAAAAAAAAAGTTTAATTATACTTATTTTTCTATCTAAAGGCCTTTAAATTAACAGGTTATCAAATTCCCTTATGTTGCCCGTAAAATGTTTTTCCTGTATGTGAGATGGTTGAAGGTTAATCAGAAACTTCTAGCGCTGCTCATATATCTGCTATGGTTTATCATTGTATAAAATAATAGAGTTGCAATAGGTGCTAGATACAAAACCATTTTCCTCATGTCAATACGATGAATATGACTTATTTTTCTACATTGCTAGAATATTACATTTTCATTTTAAAGTCATTTATCTTAAATTGGAGTTGTTATATGTTAATCCGGACTACATATCATATGTAAATAAACATCATAAATCATACCTAACCAGAATAATGTATTATACTCTCTGTATATAACATGCAAATCCATGAGGTGTGGCCGCTCCGCTGTTCTTAGTTATGCAGTAGACTGACGCTAATGTAATACAGCCATTTTTGTTTTATTATTTTGAGTGTTGCGCCATCAGGGATAAAGGACAATATAATACACACGTATAACATATATATTTACCATAATAATAAATGATAAGCTAGTCGCTTTTCAAGACAACAGTGTCACAAACAGGCTGTCAGCAGTCAGTCTGACATGCTGAGCTCAGATTAATAGATCTGAAAATGTTCAGGCATGAAGAGAATGAAAAAAAAAAACGTAAAAAGTTTAAAACTCAAAGTACAAAAGGTACAAACTGTTCAGCTGTGACTGTTGTACCGTACAGGGCAGTCAGAGAGTGTTAGGACAGTGATGTGTTCTGTTCTGCTGGTTCTGTACTCCAGAACATTGGCTTTGAGATGAAACAGATGACTATGAAGTCAAAGTGCTGACTTTCATCTCGGGGTGAGTTTTCCTGCCAGTTACAGGCGATGATTCCAAACGCACAGACAAGACGACGAAGTGTTGTTGACTGATCAAGTCGGTCACTTCGCCTCAGTCCAGCTGATCGTGTGTTTTACTGCTGAGAAGCCGGCTGAATGCAAAGTGCTGCCAAAGCCTGTAAGAGGTGACAGCTGCAGCGGTATCGGCCCGGCAGAGCAACCAAATATTGAAGAAGACAACTTGATTTGGAGGAGACGAGTGTGCATCTTGTGTGGATGTAAACAGCTTCAAGCTAAAGCTGAGAATCAGGACTTTAACACCTCGGTCTGTTTCATTTCAGATCTCATGTGTGGAGTAAAAAGCCAACACACACAAAGAAATGATCGCATTTATGTAAATCTTTGTACAGGTGTTGCATCCCCTGTTCATTCTCTGGATTAGATCTAAAGTAAAACAGTTTCCACATGATTTTGTTGTAAGATGACGAACAGTGCAGCAGGTGTACGATTCAAACGTGGAAAAGTCAAATAAATACAGGAAGAAATATCTCAATCTGAGCATCACACCAGGCAGTACTTCGCTTCTGGTTGCATTTTTGCCTCTATAAGTTTTCTGAGAACAGCATGCTGGGAACATTTTCCTCCTTGTACCATGAAACATGTGTTTTCAGTTGCAAAGTGATCAACATACAGTCAACAGTCTGAATCAACTGAGCTGTGACACAATGGAAAACATGTCTCCACTGTGCTGCAGAAATGAAGCCAAAATATCCAGGATAGTGCAGCCGTGGTGTTGAGGTCCCGCCCCCACCAGCGGTCTAATAAGGGACGATCTTGCAGAAGTTGCCTGTTGGCACATGAAGCTTAGACTGTTGAACCTTCAGAGTTTTAAAATACTCCGACCGTCCTCACAATGTGTGCACGAGAGACTTCCAGCAACAAGAAGCTAACTTGTGTTTCGGGGAGTTGTGGTTAAAACAGCGTAACGACGCAGCTCTAAACTCTCCTAGACTTTCAAAATGTAGAAAAACAGACCGAATGGCTCAAATTCTGACAGTGAAACGAGTCGTCTGGCGGAGGTTGATTCTGAGCTATAATTTGGGCAATCTAGATGTTTTGGCTTCACTTTTTGAGCGGCCGTCATGTCGTCCATCATCACATACTGTCAGCTGTTCAGAAAAACAGGTGAAAACCAACTGATGTGAAAAGTGACAGTCTGATTATCAGGAGAGAATGATTGCAAAATTGTTGTGAACGTATTTTTTAACATCTGCAGCGGTCGGTCCCGTGCTGTTCATATTCAGTCCAGTTTAAGCGAGAGAGCACGTTGATATTCGGGATCACGTCTGTACGACTTTGCCTGCTTTTCTTTTTCGTGTTGGGTTCGTTTACTTTTAAGATAATTCAGCAACGATATCGATCCGTCACAGAAAATATATCAGAGAGCATTCTGAAGCACGGATTTGTCACGAGACACGATTAGAAGTGCTGTTGAACGGACGCAGAGTGAAAATGAATACCGAGACACCTGGTGGCCTTCTAGAGTAGACGACAGCTGTTTTTGCACAATGTATAAAGTTAACTAAGAAAAAAAAACAAAAAACAAGAGAGTATTTGAAAGAGAAAACAAATAAATTATCACCTAACATGCACAACACAGCCACAAACCATGTGTCTGTCATCAGAGAGAAAGATTGTAGATCATGCCGACCAGTTTTCACCTTCAGAGCACAAGATGTTGACGTTCTTTTGGCCTGAAAAGAACAACCGATACTGTAAATCTTATTGATAAATGACTTGAGGTTTTTGTTTCAAGTGAAATGTGATGTATGAAACGGATGTGAGACTGTGAACTGATGTCCAGTTTGTCAGGTTATGTTGTTTTGGAGTGCCCGACTACAGTCTGTGATTTTCTTGTCCTGAAATTATAGTCATGTCCTGCTGGTGACGCCCGTGCACATGACCGCAGGCTCTCTTCTTTCCCTCCTGCCTTCGATGAACCTGCGAACCACAAAGAAAATCCCATTATTCTGACACCACGGTAGATCTGGCACTGTTCAAGACAAAAAGGGGGCGTCTGTTTTGATTATTGTTGTTCTGACACTAAAAAGAAAAAAAGAAAAAATGGTTCAGAAACATTGTGAGCATGTTGGTATACAAAACTTATAACAGATTTCATTTAGTCTGTTCTTGTGAAAAAGAAAATGTCAAAAAACTGATATTTAACAGAAAAAAGAAAACTCGCAAAAAAAGAAAAGAAAAAAAAAAAAGATAAGCACAAACGTGTTGATGGTGTCTGCTGTTCCTCCACAGGTGTATAACATTATCAGATAAAAAGTCAATCTGCAGCGTGCACTTGCAAAACAGAGCGATTCTCACCAGGGGCGTATTATCACCGTTCATGGGAGTACTTGCATTTCCGAAAATAACAATTAAATACTCTTTTGGTTATCATGAAAACGCATTTAAAACCTGTTAAAGTTTTTCCAATCCTCTAGACTAAACGAACATTTACCTCCAGAAATTACACTGAATGTTATTCGTCAACAGCCGAACATCCTTGGTGGGAGCTGCCCTGTATTCCAGGTGTTACTACGTCTGTCTGTAGAGACGGTGCGACTCGTCTGAGAGTCTTTAGATACGAAGCATATAGTCATTTTGAAAATGTATGACAACAACCAATAAACAAGACATTCTGTACAGCGACTGAGACCCGTATTCATTGCCAGCTCTCATCAGCTCATGCATTATACATCTAAAAAATACAGTGACATTTTTAAATTCATCATTCATTGGAGATTAATACTTCACAGATGATTGATCAGCTTCAAAATGGCATCAAGCTCATGGTGAACTTTTGTTTCCTGTGTTCAGGGCTCGACACAAGAAAACCGAATTACTGTGTTAGTCCAACTATGATCGGATCTTTAAGATGCATGTATACACCTTAGTCTGACTAAAATCGGACCAGATCGGATTTCTCATAGTCGAATTAAAGCACCCAGATTATTCGCTTGAAAGTCGCATTACTCCTGCATGTATACGTTTCCAGCGGATCGGATCGGATTTTGCGTTCTGCGCAGGCTCGAGATTTTTCCCCGGGGCTGTGAGCCGGAAGTAGACGGACGACGGCGTCTTTCCTCCAAAATCACCGCAAGCAAGAGCGCCAGAGGGCACCTAGTTTGTGTAATTATCATGTACACCATATACGAAGTGTACAAAGATGTAGCTTCGTCTCGCTCTTCGTACGCCATCTTTCTTGAATGCCGAGGCAGCTGGTGACGTAAAGAGGTCAGCCGGAGGTGTCTCTGTTACCACTAGTTGAAATGGGTACAGCACCACCTATCGTACCGGGGTATGACATGCTCCGGACAATAATCCGATTTTCTCACCGGCATGTATACTCGGATAATTGCAGTTGTCTGATTGAGTAGCAGAGTCGAACTATGGCTGTAATCTGACTAAACTGTGCATGTAAACGTACTGACTGAAGGCATCGTGTCATCCTTGGATCTAAACTAACCGCTGACTTCAACACAGCTGCTGCTGTAGTTAAACCACCGTCATTCTATTTAACTAAGAAAAATATGATGCGTTGCAGGCTTTGTGTTCAGAAACGGGTCATACAGTGTCAAATACTTTGTTAAACTACCCGCTGATACTTTTAACAAGGCTGTACAGACAACATTTTGAGTGTATGATGGTTTACATTCACTTCAGGCAAATGTTCTCATTGTACAGGTGCAAGATGGAGGGGAGTGTTTTTTTGGGCCTTGACCCAAACACATTCTGTTAGATTTGTTCGTATCAAAACTGCTAAAATCTGAAATTACTGCTCACTATAAACTACTGATTGTCGTGTATAGGGAATAAGAAAACAAGAAGTGATTACAGAGCTCAGTATAACGTGTTCTTTATGCAGAAAGTGTCTGTCATTGATGGAGCTCTGTGTTTTTCTTTTGTCACAGGTTATGACAGAACCTGCAACATCAGACAGACGAGATGAAGCGGGCACAATTAAAATCCTTCACTAAAAAGGTCAGACAGACAATAAGAAGCCAGACGGCACAAAGGACCAACCTCACAAAAGGCTGGAAGGTAAAACATAAAAGACGGAAGGTAAGGGAAGAGCAGGTAATCAGACAGAAACAGCCAAAGTGCAAAAGCAAGTGCGACAATCTGACAACAGCGCGGGCCAACTTCCCACTATGGTTACTGAGAGGCTAATGAGGAAACGAGAAGCAGCTGTGCAGGCAACAGATTGAATCAGGTGATCTGCAGGAAGGAGCGAGCCTGACGATGCTGTCTGCTGGGCAGGTGAACGAGCACAAGGTTGGAAATGATGAGTGGGTAAAGTACATGAAAAAAACAAGCTGTTTCTAATCAACTACCAGGAAATTCAATCAAACTGCAACATGGAGACGGGACTGAAGAGGCAGCATAAGCTGAGAGAGCAGACAGATGGAAGCAAACAGCTAAATACTTCTGTCCACACTCAGGTTTAAAGGGATATTCCGGTGTAAATTTAATCCATGGTCTAACACACCGTGAAACTGTGCTAGACTCCCTCTCGAGAGATCAAGTTAGCAGACCGCTAATTTACGGAGTTTTATCAACCTCAGAAACGACCGCACGACAACAATACACTGCAGTAAATGGATCCAAATATAAACCGCCACCAAAAAGCCACAAATAATGCTCAGAACAGCACCAAACTTCAGCAACAGTACAAATAGGGTCTCAGCACATAGTCCGGGGCATCTAACCTCCGCTAGCTTAGCTGGATTTCTACTGAAAAGCTGACTAAATTTACCACTCTTCTGCAGCAGCTTCCTGTTGACGGGAAGTCCCGACGAGTCGATTACCGAGTGCAGTAGAGTTCCGCGGCTCATGGATGAAAATGTATGATTATGACTCCATGGAAAAGCAATCAAAGTTCATATGTGTCTTACCTGCCAGTTTATAACAGTTATTATCGAGAGCGGACAGGGAAAAGAACGGAATTGAGCATTTCTAACCGCACTCGGTAATCGTCGCGTCGGGACTTCCCTGACCCGGAAGCTGATGGAGGAGAGTTGAAATCTGTTTTTAGCTTCACAATATAAATCCAGCTAAGCTAGCGGAGGTTAGATGCCCCGGACTATGTGCTGAGACCCTATTTGTACTGTTGCTGAAGTTTGGTGCTGTTCTGAGCATTATTTGTGGCTTTTTGGTGACGGTTTATATTTGGATCCATTTACTGCAGTGTATTGTTGTCGTGCAGTCGTTTCTGAGGTTGATAAAACTCCGTAAATTAGCGGTCTGCTAACTTGATCTCTCGAGAGGGAGTCTAACACAGTTTCACGGTGATTTAGACCATGGATTAAATTTACACCGCATAGTCCCTTTAACTGTTTTCAGCTGTGAGTGGTTCCTTTATTTATCACCTCTGAGTTTACGGATGAAGAGCAGGATGGTAAAAAAAAAAAAAGTCCAAGTCAGCCAATCTAAAGAGTCTGGACGTAATGTAAAGCCTTAACAGGTCTGTGATATAGGATGGGGCTGGTCCATTTAGGGCTCTATAAAGAAATGGTACAACCTTAAAATGGATCATACAGGAAGCCAGTGGAGGCCGGCAAACATTGGATAATATGGTCCCTTTTCTTGGAACTAGTCAGGAGCCTGGCAGCTGCATTTTGGACCAATTACAGGCGGGACGGAGATGACTGGCCGATACCAGTGTGAAGGGAGTTGCAGTAATTTAGCTGGGAGGAGATGAAGACGCGAATAACTTTCTCTAACTCTGAATGAGTTGAGAGGACTGCTTTTAATTTGGCAGCGCAAACAGGAAGCTGAACTTGACTTGTGCTTTTTCCCGATATGGACATCTTAGATTTATTACTATACATTTTCCAACATGATCACTAAATGTACTCAGAACATGGTGAATATTATTATTATTAAAAACATAAATGACATGAATGCTTCAGGACGTTTGGAGCCCTTTTTGTTGTGTAAGTCTGCAGTGAATTTCCGCAGCCTTTTTACATTCTGTCAGAAATCATAAAAAATACATTTTGAAAGTGCCGAGGGTACGTTATTACTGTGACTGCCAGCATCCTAGTACCCACTTAAGGTGACTGCATGGTCTGTCAGACTGTCATATGCAATTTCATTGTACATATTCTCAAGCACTTCAATAATGTATTCGTATTATGAGGAAGTTACTAAAAGTTATGGGAAACAAATAAAATATCACAGAGCGTAGAGCAGAAGAGTGTCAGTGTCCATTAAATGCCAATTTATAGTTGACATGTATTTGTGTTTCTTAGCTTATTCAAAAGAAGAAAGTCTTTCTGCCATCAGAGGACGATCAGAGGAGGATTTTGAAGTGTTATTTAACTTCTCTTCACTCCAATCCAGCGAGGAGGAAAGAAACTTTTCTGCCATTAGACTCACTCAGCTCCTGGATTGCTGCCAAAGTCTCTTCAACAGTGGATCTGTTTCTTGTTCCTCCACTTTCCATCTTTCAATTATTGTTTTTTCAAGGTTTTATGATAAATCACTGGTGTAAAGTTCTGACTTCTCTCTCTCTCTCTCTGCCTCTTTATCTCCACACGGTCCCCTCGTATATAAAAAAAATACTATTGAAAGAATACAAAGAAAAAGTTCCAGGCGCCAGAAACCAACCTGGAGAAATAATAAGTTACCTTACATGGTCAAAATGCCGGTCTCTATCTATATTTAGAGGAATAAAGCTCAGAAATCGGAAATGTACAGACCCGACTGGAGGAACAGTTAGCGGTGTCGGCTCAGGCTTGTGTGAGATAACCAATCAGAGCAGACTGGGATTTTTGGGAGGAGGCCTTAAAGAGACAGTAGCTAAAACAGAGTTTTAGTCAGAGGGAGAACACAGAGCTGTTTGTTGAGCATTAAAGGGATATTCCGGTGTAAGTTTAATCCATGGTCTAAATCACTGTGAAACTGTGTTAGACTCCCTCTCAAGAGATCAAGTTAGCAGACCGCTAATTTACGGAGTTTTATCAACCTCAGAAACGACCGCACAACAACAATACACTGCAGTAAATGGATCCAAATATAAACCGCCACCAAAAAGCCACAAATAATGCTCAGAACAGCACCAAACTTCAGCAACAGTACAAATAGGGTCTCAGCACATAGTCCGGGGCATCTAACCTCCGCTAGCTTAGCTGGATTTCTATTGTGAAGCTAAAAACAGATTTCAACTCTCCTCCATCAGCTTCCGGGTCGGGGAAGTCCCGACGCGACGATTACCGAGTGCAGTTAGAAATGCTCAATTCCGTTCTTTTCCCTGTCCGCTCTCGATAATAACTGTTATAAACTGGCAGGTAAGACACATATGAACTTTGATTGCTTTTCCATGGAGTCATAATCATACATTTTCATCCATGAGCCGCAGAACTCTACTGCACTCGGTAATCGACTCGTCGGGACTTCCCGTCAACAGGAAGCTGCTGCAGAAGAGTGGTAAATTTAGTCAGCTTTTCAGTAGAAATCCAGCTAAGCTAGCGGAGGTTAGATGCCCCGGACTATGTGCTGAGACCCTATTTGTACTGTTGCTGAAGTTTGGTGCTGTTCTGAGCATTATTTGTGGCTTTTTGGTGGCGGTTTATATTTGGATCCATTTACTGACACAGTAAACACAGTTTTACCGTGATTTAGACCATGGATTAAACTTACACCGGAATATCCCTTTAAATCCTGTAAACCTGCTCTAGTCCTGACATGATGGACCTGAAAATGAGCAGACTGTCTCCTGGTAATGTGAAGTATGCAGCAGAAAACACTGTGTCTGTAAGGTCTGATTAATGTGATAACGTTGTGATCAGTGTGGGATCATGGGAGCTGCTGTCTTCATCGTTAAACAAACATGATCACAGATGGAAATCTATCTGATGTGAGTCAGGCAGAAAAACAAACAAGCTCATGTGTTAAAGTTTCCTTCGTGTTTCATTTGGTCACGTTCTCCAACTTCACTTCTCACTCTCTGAAATATCATCTAATATTTCCTTGGAAGTTAAAGCGACAGACATCCAGTTATCATTGACAGATACGTCGGACAATGCGAGGCACGTAAAAATACACAACACAGCAAAATATGTGGCAAGGGTTTAGTACATTTGAGACATTTTAGTGATGAAATGTGACTTATTATATATTTAAATTCAGAAACAGACCCAGCACCATGAAATATGACTCACGTGCTTCCCGAGCCACAGAAAGGCCTCTGCCCCGGATAATTATTTCAAACTCTGCCGTCCCAGTCTTCATAAATGAACCTTTTCCACTTCAGGCGCTTTGACGGATCATGCAGATGATGTCTATTAAAGTCTAGGTTCAGTTCTCAGGGTGCTCACTGGGACAGAGCCGGAGCCTAATCAGATGTGGGAGATGGAAATGGAGCAGGGATCGTGATTCACACATTTTTCTTCTTAGCGACGCAGACACACGCAAACACAAAAATCCACATTCGGCTTAAAATACTTGTTTTCTACCTTCTCCAAGTCCTCTGACAAAACCCAACACAATTAAATCATCTATTTAGCAACGGCATATGGAGAGGAATCTGCTATTTCTGTCAGACCGGCTCGTCCCCTGACAATACAGTTAATTATACTGATTTCAAAGTCACAATCGGGAAGAGAAAGTCTGGTTGTGAGGGAAGAATGCATGTTTCATGTCCCTCTCAGTGTCTGCCAGCTCTTTCGTGGAAGAGAAGAGGAGGGAGAGTATGCATGGAAGGCTTAAAATAGCATCAGTGGGATCAGCTATCTTCTCAAGATCAGGCGAGGGGGGGCTTCATGGGGCTCTTAGAGCTGGCCGGAGCAAGCGATGAAGAGACTGATAAAACAAGAAATGGCTGGATGAGAGGTGTGGATGGAAGTGTGAGGGAGAGGTGATGAAGAGTGTTGAAGGAGGGAAGGTATTAAATTAGGATAGAAGGTGGGAAAAGGGAGGAGGGAGAGGTTAGAGGGTAGGAAAGATAGATGGGAAGTGATCCAGGCAGATGGAGGGAACGGTGATAAGGCAGGAGACGTAAATTGCAGAAATAAAAGATAAGGAACAGAAATCATGGATAATACAAGGCGATTTACAGGCAGAGAAGAAGCAGAGAGCAGAAAGAGGCGTAGAGACAGGAGGAGGAGTATGGGCGGATAGTAACAACGGCGATGTGAGTGAGGTGCAGCAGAGGAAATAAAAGATTAAGAGCTGGGAGAGGGAAAAAAAAACAGGAGGAAGTGCAGAGAGCCTGTGTTGGCTGTCAACATCCATCTCCAAGATAAGAGCTCCAGCTACATGATCTGTTTTCCAGCATTACAGATGAAAGGGAGCACTCCTGCACGGCAATCAGATCAGCCGGGTGTATCGCCATTGTTGCCACTAGCCGGGATGATTTTCTCAGACACACAGCTGAATGATGCACACTGCCAGGCATTGTGAAGCAAACAATGGTGCAAGCCTTTGTGCACAATTGGCTGATCCAGCTTCAGCTGTGTCCTGGAGCCACAATCGCATTGACAAGATTAGTAAAAGGACATTTAATGCGTTATCTCTTTCTCTCTGTGAACCGAAGCAAGGCAAACATTGCTTGAGGTCCTGTGCAATGAGAGGCACACAATGGATACGGCAAGCTTGTAAATATTCAGAATGGCAGACATGACATGCTGCTCAGCTATTTAGTCTGTATCTTTGAAGTGTCTCTTCATGATGTTAAGGTCCAACTAATATTTAACTGCATGTCCTTTTCCTGCAACAACACACACACAGACAAGATGACAGAATCACAGACTACACAAACAGTGCTGAGACAACGTGGTGTTTGTAAGTGTAACACAGCTTTTGAACAAAATTTTAACCCTTACCAAGCACATTACTGTCTCAAGGTAATATTGAACCTAAAGTCGGAACTTAAAGTTATGTGAAGTCTCATCACATCTGTGGTCTGCAGAAACCTACACTGCCAAAATGAATTTGGGCAATCTGAGTTAACTTATCCCAGATACAAAGTGCCTCTGAGTCACACTTTTAAGAGAACAGTGCTAACGTCGGCTTACAGACTAACTTTATAGCTAATCAGCAGATGCACATTAAAACAATCAATTCTGGTTTTATTGAATTGCTGGTGCAGTCAGGACCCGACAGGACTGATTTTGACAAGGAAGCCCGGTCAACAGAATGAAATGTTGCCAGTTATACATTCACATTTGTGCGTTTCATACGCCAACGTACCATATTTACATTTACATTACGTGTCCTATGTCGCTTGCTGTACACGTTTATGACCCGACCTTCATATCAGGAGGTGGAGGGGATGGTGGTGGTGTCAGGTGACTGCAAACTGACCGCGGTTTGAGATTGTGTTTCAGCATTTGTACGTGTTAAACCACAGGATATTTTTAAGGAAACCTCTGGGTCATTTTCAGCTGCATCCGTGGTACAAAAAACAGAATCAGATTTAAGACAAATGTTCTTTCTTTTTAATGATAAAAAAATAATTTATTTCAATCAGCCTGACTTAATGTTTTTCTGCAGAAAGAGATGACTAATTGTGATAGCAATGTTTAGATTACAGAGTCGCTGTTTTATTTGTATCGCTTGTTTTGCAGGCACAAAATGGCACTTATATACCCACACAAGCAGGCTGGTGATGGCACATTCCTGCTGTGCAAACGCAAATGCAAATGCGAAGTACATGTGACGTCCGTTGGCTTCACACTCGTCCTGGTTGATGGCGGTAACACTGCACCAGCAAAAAGGCAGGGAAGAACATTACAGATCGAAAAACAAACCTGGTTTCTAAATCCTCATTGCAAATGTTTAATGAGGAAGGAAATGCGTTCAGTATCATTTCTGGGCCTTTATGATGGCATGGTGCAGTTTGGGTAGACTCTCTGTGTTGTGTTTATTACGATAAAACTCCACAGGGAACCTTTAATCGGCCTTTTATGTCTCCTGCTGGATATAACTTAATTAAGGCTACGTCTCATTATCACTGGTATTCCATATTGCCCCAACATTGTTGACACTGTTATTGATTTGAGGCATATGATAAACAAAAAACAACTGGAGAACAATTTAGTCTGTAAATATTCATGAGTCATTTGTGTAGTTGTACATTTCTAGCTGAAAACAGTGATAATTTCATCGAGCATTTGTTTCCTTTTGGTTGGTGTTTATCTGCTTCCTCTCCTCCTTCTTCACCACTCGGATGAGGACATCCAGTATCTCAGAGGAACACATGGGAACACAAAGAGGAAACAGAAGTGAACAGAACAGACAGATAACAGCAACATGGGACAGTTTGCCAATAAAAGCTTTCATTTCTGCTCTGGAGTTTGTAGATTTCATATTTTTTTTTGACACACTGCTCTTTAAATTACAGAGAGCTGACTTTACATTTACGCAGCAGAAATAGAGACTGTATTTGATAGGCAAGGCGTGTTTTAATCGTGCAGCACATTTTTTACACAAAGGCGATTCAAAGTACTTTACATAACGCATTAACACGCTAATACAATGAAGAAAGGGCAGAAAGCATTAAACTGAAAATCAAAAGAACAGTAAAGCTTTAAAGGACATTAAAAGCATTAAGAACAGACACAGAAATGAGTGAAAATCCTTTTCAAATTCATTTATTCCACTTTAGTTACATGTTTAGTTATAATATGTTATAGCTGAAAAATAGAAAAAATCATTTCACAAAAGGAAGTTTTCTTTCTATGGTTTTTTAACACATCCTTAAAATGCTAATGTGATTGATCAGTGTATTCATTAATTATAACTAAACACTGAAAACATGTAGTTTTTGCAGTGGCCCACTTCATTCTGCATAATGTATAAAAAAAACTTAATTTGTGTTAATCAAAGCAATTAGATTTAAACTGGCATCATTCTTTTGATCATTTACATGGATTTAAATGATTAACCTGTGGATTGCAAACACTTGTAATGTTCCTCACAGTGGATTTTAAAGCCATTAGGATCATTAACACTTCACTGTCTGTTGTTCGATGTTGTTGCAGATGAAGCTGATGCCATTTCCTGCTACAGGAGTCACGACCCGAGTCCATTAGCCGGCCGTTGTTAAGACTGATGTGCAAATTAAAGGGTGAGATGTGTTAAACGCGTCTGCAGTGTTGAGTGAGGGAAAGATTCACGTTTGTCTTTTGTGTCATGAGAAAAAGACGGAGGTTTTCTAAGTGTGCTCACTTCATCTTCATCTTCTGTCTGTGAGGACGAAATCAATCAAACTCAATTTGATTCAAATTAGATCTGTTTTGGAAATCAATCAATAAGTGAAGAGGGGGAGAATCCTGGATACTCTGGAGAGTTTGTGTCTTTCGATGGTTCGAAGATGAAGACACTTCTTGTTCCCTGATGTGAAATTATTTTAGTGTCATTGTTCAAATGAGTAAATCTCTGAGCCACTCGTGGCCTCCTGGATGCCCTTATGTTAGATAAAACATGACACATTCTCCTCTAGGGTGCCTTCCAGTGGACAAGGTGTGTGAAGAGCCCTCTAAGGTGTAATTCTATCACCACTTCCTGTGTTTTGATTGTTTTGTTTCTGCCCCTCAAACATCCGCTGCTGCTCCGAGCTCCTGGTAAACTGCACATGTACTGAAAGCTGCACCATTCATAAAGCTTTATCAGCTGTATAATATCGACATTCAGTTTTTATTTTATTTTCTGAATGCTCTCTTGAATGTTGAGGATATAAACCAAGAAGTTACAATTTATGGTTCAAAATTAGGATTGGAGGAGTTTTATTACCTCAACCTGAAGGTGAAGCTGAGAAAAATGAGCCACTGTGAGAAAGTTTACTGTCAGTTCTCCAGTCCTGCTCAGAACCACAATCTATTTCTGTCTCATTGTTGACCTGGTATTATTTTTAGATATGTTGACTCATAATATTTGGCTGTGTCTGCTGTCAACAGCTTGTGTATCTCTGCTGCTGGTGCCAGATCAACAGAGCCGATCAGCTCATGATAGCTCAATCCGGAAACGTGACGTTGGTGCTGTTTGAAGGCCTTGGACGCAGGAACCGCGCTGTTGTTCCACAGAATGTTCTCCAGACCATCGACTCTTTCCATCCCAAGACAGAGCGTCACATTTTACAGGAGCCAAAACAAAAACTTAAAAATACAGAAACCAGCCACTGTCCCGCAGTGCTTTTGGAACTTCGGGCGCGTTTCAGATACCTCATCAGTTCAAACTGTAAAATAAACTCACAGAAGCACAAAGGCAAACATATTTTATATACATGCGTTAACACATATGAGAAGAAGGTGGGGGGGTGACGGTGTGTGTGAGACATTAATATTGCACCACGTTGTAATATTTAACGTGTTAATTAAAGTGTCGTGTGGGAAAACAACCTAACATGCTCCATCGACTTCGTGCAGAATCACCTTTAAATCTCATAAGTCAGCAGGTCTGTGCAAACTTGTGTTGCGTGTGTGTCACCATTACTGTGTATGTGCGTTGTTGTCAGATAAATATAGTGCTCGCTTTACACATCGTGATCAGGCCCTGTTAGCTACGCTACAAGGCTGTGACTATTTATGTAACACTCTGTCGGATTAATAGAGGATGCTCATTAATACAAGCACTGTAATTAATTGTGCTATGCATGGCATCGCTGGAAAACAAATACAGAATCACACAGATAGGTTTAGTCTTGTCATGTCAGATCTGTACATTTAAAAGGTCTACCTGTAATGAGTGGTGCCTTCGGTCCGTGTTGCATGTTTCACTTCTACGCACTGCTGCTCTTCAGAGAGTCCTCTGTGGATCAGTGAGAGCACACACAACAAAAACACATAATTAAACCAAAACTTAAACCGGGCTTAGCTGACCAGCTTGAGTGACCACTGAGGGCTGGTGGTGGAGCCCAACAAAAAATAGGTGAAAAATCTGATGAAAAGACTCAAACACAACCGGTATAGTTACTCTAATTAGTCACACGACACACAAGCATCAGAATCAGCTGTTCTGCTTTAGTTCACTGCCTCATAGGGTCCATGGTTTAAGTTACATCATCCTGTTCAGTTTCGTCTGTTAATCACTTGCTAAATCAGCAGCTGTCGATGAAGTCACATCACACCTAAAAATATGTTACCAGTTCGAAATGATTGAGCCCATAGCTGAGCGGAGTTTTCAAACTTGTTGGGAAACGGCATGAATTTATATTTTGGAGGATTTCGGGAAAGTTTGTAATCCTAAACCAATGCTGCCCAAAGTTAACAAAAAAAACATCATAATATTGTTAATGCAGTTTTATTTTTGTGAGGTAAAGTACGAATGCTCTAAAAATTTGATGGATACCTCATTATTAGTTATTTTTCATAATCTGAGCATTGTGCATTGTGTCCAGGTAGTTCTGCTTACGTCATACCATTTTTACAATACAAGCACACATCCCTGTGGCACGCCAAACTGATATTGTAAAAGGTTGGTCTGTTAGTTTGTCAGCAGGGTTACACAAAAACTACAGATTTTCTCAAAACCTGGATGGAGGATGGATCTCAGCCCAGAATAGACCCTAATAAAGGATTCAGATTCAGATACAGGGATGGATCCATTTTCTTTAAAATTGCGAGTTACAGCATTGTTCAACTGTTTTGGTAATCAGAACATAATGCAGGGATCTAATTGAAAACAGTATTTTGGTGGCTGGTATCGACTGTGTGACTGAGTACAACAGTAGACTGTTGGGCCGTAGTGGAGGTGTTGCGTCTATTTTAGTTTACAAAATGAAAATACTCCTTTTCATGTGATAAGTTTTCTCATGTTATTTACTTCACCAAAGGAACTACAGTGAATTCATGGAGGGGCTCCGGGAATAAGAAACAAACAACAACAACAACAAGACTACACAGATTAACACTGAAGAGTGAGAGAGATCTGGTTGAATACTGTTTTGAGTTGCAGTAAAGCACAACTGAAGAATAGCATATTTAAGAGAACAGTCAACAAAAAAAGGATATTTTCAATAAAGACAGTAACAAATGTAAAGGTAAAACATGGCAGAAAAAAAGCTACTGCTGCTGCTACATGCTTATTAATTCCACAACATGAAAGCGTTGGATGAAATGAGAAAACTGTAATTTCTTCTATTTTTAGACCCGTAACTAAAGCATGCCAACGTGGAGGTGCTGTATATTTTTCAAAACAAACTGCACATCAAATTTTCATATGTCTTGCAAAAATCTGTCCATGTAGCAGTTCTTCTTTCTGATGATCACCAAGTCATGACAAATCCTTTTCTTGGAAGCATGAGATAAATGATTGTGGGCTGAATCCTCTGTCAACGTAGTCAGTAGTTGTCAAGACAACTGGTTCTACATCAGGGAGCTGGATAGACGAGCAGACTGACCAACAGCCGGAATATACTGTAGTTAATCTTAATTTAGGTCGGCCATGTTGCCAGCAGAGCAAAGATGTTTCTAAAAATCAAATCAATTTTATTTATATAGCCCAAAATCACAATCACATTGCCTCAGTGGGCTTTACAATCTGTACAGTGAACAACATCCTCTGTCCTTAGACCCTCGATTCCAGTGAGGAAAAACTTCACGTTGATGGAAAAAAAACTTTTAACAGGGTAAAAAAAACAATGGAAGAAACCTCAGGAAGAGCCACAGAGGAGGATCCCTCTTCCAGGACGGACAGACATGCAATAGATGTAGCGTGTACAGAAAAGAGCAACAATTCACAGTTTACAAGTTACATCAACAGAAAATCTGATACAAGTTATGTAAAGTGAGTGGATCCAGGAGAAGACCGAGCAGGACGAGGCATCACCAAGTGGAGCCCGAGCCAGACGACCTCCTGTCCACCATGATGACCTGGAAGAGGGCAGGCCACACAAGATCATTAGTAATAGACAGAGAGAGGCATCAAGATTTACAGAAATATAGATATGAGGAGATAGTGAAGCAGAGGAGAGCAATGATCCAGCAGAGCCCGGGGTGTGACGATCCAGATCAGTCAGTATTTCAAGGCAGCAGGAGCCCGGAAATGGTAGATGGTCCCAGGGGGCCGTGGTCCATCAGAAGAGAGCCTGAAAGAAAGAGGGGAGGAGGAGAAAGAGAAGGAGGAGAGAGAAGAGGAGGGGGAGGAGAAAGCTATAGAGAGTGACACAGCTTGCAGCTTGTGGGAACAGAAAACAAAAACAAAGGTTAGAGAAATGCAGTATTTATCAGAATAAACAGATTGTTTCTCGTCGGCAGCACAGTGTAAATCTAGTACTAAGGGAACTCATTGAGACTGACACCGACCCACTGAAAAAGCTCACAATTGATATCAGGGCTAATTAAAGGCTAAATCGAAGAAGTGAGTTTTGAGTTTAGATTTAAAGGCGTCAACAGAGCCAGATTGTCTGATGTCAGCTGGGAGGTTATTCCAGAGGAAAGGAGCCCGATAGGAAAAAGCCCTGCAGCCAGCTGACTTCTTTTTGATCCTGGGAACCATCAGGAGCCCTGAATCCTGAGAGCGTAATGCCCGAGTTGGAATATATGGTTTAATTAGATCTGACATGTATGATGGGGCAAGGCCGTCTACAGTTTTGTATGTCATCAGCAGCACCTTAAGGTCTGATCTTAGATGCACTGGGAGCCAGTGCAGAGATTCAGTTCTAGAGCTCAACATATCATATCAGTTACCAGATGTTATCAACTGATAACGGCCAATAGGAAACCATAATGTAGAAAAAGATGGTTGGGGTAATTTATAATGACTAAGTTCCCAATGTTTAATTGCTCCAATGTCATTGGACGATAATATTTATCATTAAACGGTAAATTGTCTTCCAACAGTTCTTTTTCACAAGTGTTTGATAAACACTTTTGAGGGATTGTAAAGTTTGTTCACGTATATATTCTGAGAATATATGAACATCAGCTGATTTATCAAAATCAGGTTTTTTCACTACTCGATATAGTTATTGGCATTATAAAATCCCCCAAAATCGGCCAGACCTATCAGCTGGAGTAGTGTACATGCCCGTGTCTACTTTTTGTCCCAATGTTTAAAAATACCCACAGTTATTGCCAATAGCAATTATCCGATTCATTATTTGCATTGCCAGATCCTTCAGTGGGCTTACACAGCCACATTGTGCAGCTTCCAGTTGCATAGAACACAAAAAAGCCTCACAACTCGGAAATAGCCCCCTTCCTGGGCAAAGTGACAGTCACATTAAATTCAAGTCAGGCCAGTGATTACAAAGTGGGAAGCCTGAAAGCCAACATGTTACAGCAACAGAGACGCAGTAGATAGTCTGAGCAGAGAGATCTGGAAACAGCCTGTTCTTTATGTGGACACCTGTTAACAGCTGCCAGGGAGGCCACCGGTGATTTTAATGGCGGAACATACCGGAGCCTGCCAAACGCGGCAGTCCAGTTATTATCGTGTATGAAACCTGAAATCTGTCTGTGGCTCTGCGGAGAGCATGTGGGGCCTTTGTTAGGCTGGCAAGGTGAGTGCTGTTGAGATTAAGAGACGTTCAACTCCCCGAGCATCAAACCAGGGTCAGCAGCTCAGGGCAGACAGGTGCAGGCACAGAAACGAGTTACTTCTTCATGCGTAGAGCTCATTAGTCAAATTAGTTCCCTGACTTGTAATACAGCGGTGTGACATCCAACATTAATGTCAGCACGTATTCCTACAAATTGTTTTCACGGAATGAGTGCGTGTTTTACTACATAGTGATTTAAAATAAGCGTCACGATTTTAAGGAATGAGGCAGAAATAGATGTTCTTTCAATGCTGGATACACATGAAATAACTTTTTTTTTTACTATCTAGCATTCAAGAGCTGCACTTTTGTACTATTCAGCACACATAATATAGCTGCCACTTCAATCATGTAACAGTACAAAGTACAGACTGTGAACAGCAGCCTGTTGCATGTCAGCCTGTCATTTAGCTGTCAGCTCTTCATTGCGCTTGTCAGTCATGCATGTATTATGATATTTCAGCAAGCCTTCACTTTACTCTTTACAATAGGGCCCATAAAATCAGGTCACTTTAGATGAGTAATTTGTTCTAGTACCTGCTATGAATGTGATTATCTAAGAGAAGAACTGAAGCACTGAGAACTACACAGCCAAGTCAGACACTTTGACATGGAGCTGGGGGAAGCTGGGGATTCGAACCAGCGACCTTCCAGTAACTGGATGACCCGCTCTGCCCACTCCTGAGCTACAGCTGCCTCTGAGCTGCAGAATAATGGGCAAGATACTGTCAAATAGCCGTACCAAGAGAAGTCAAAGGCCACGGCAGTGCTGCTCGAAAGTACACAAAATCTTCACTGGCCAAGTTTCCCACTTGGGGATCGAGAAGATCGCCACTTCACCGGTGAACCTTGTGAACCTTGTGAGCCTTGTGAGCCTTGGCCTTCAGTTCTGTTGTGGTCATCGCTGGAGAGGAGAAAAGGAAAGATTCCCAAAAGCTGAAAGAGATATCACAATGTGCACAAACACATTGTAATGACGACAAGCAAGTGATTGTGATTGACGATACAGGTCGTCCTGATTAGAGCATCCACTGCTGAATGTGAAAGCAGCTTATTAAAGGGATATTCCGGAGTAAATTTAATCCATGTTCTAACACACAGTGACACCGAGGGAGAGTCTCAGCACATAGTCCGGGGCATCTAACCTCCGCTAGCTTAGCTGGATTTCTATTGGGAAGCTAAAAACAGAGTTCAACTCTCCTCCATCAGCTTCCGGGTCGGGGAAGTCCCGACGCGACGATTACCGAGTGCGGTTAGAAATGCTCAATTCCGTTCTTTTCCCTGTCCGCTCTCGATAATAACTGTTATAAACTGGCAGGTAAGACACATATGAACTTTGATTGCTTTTCCATGGAGTCATAATCATACATTTTCATCCATGAGCCGCGGAACTCTACTGCACTCGGTAATCGACTCGTCGGGACTTCCCGTCAACAGGAAGCTGCTGCAGAAGAGTGGTAAATTTAGTCAGCTTTTCAGTAGAAATCCAGCTAAGCTAGCGGAGGTTAGATGCCCCGGACTATGTGCTGAGACCCTATTTGTACTGTTGCTGAGGTTTGGTGCTGTTCTGAGCATTATTTGTGGCTTTTTGGTGGCGGTTTATATTTGGATCCATTTACTGCAGTGTATTGTTGTCGTGCGGTCGTTTCTGAGGTTGATAAAACTCCGTAAATTAGCGGTCTGCTAACTTGATCTCTTGAGAGGGAGTCTAACACAGTTTCACGGTGTGTTAGACCATGGATTAAATGTAAACGTTTTTTTTTTTGCAGTACTAAGAGCAAGAAAGTCTGCACAGTAGGAGGTCTGGGACAGACAAGCACACAATGTTCACACAGGAGACCGCTGTTCATGTTAATTGTGTCTTACCAAACCTAACCAGGTAGTTTTAAAGGATCTGTGTCCTAGTTGAAAACCTTTCAACTTTTTGAAAAAGCGTTGGTGACATCACCAAAGTTTTTTTCAGGCAGCCAATCACACAGTAACATTCAGTTGGTCAGGTCTCGTCTCCCGTTGCCCTGGTAATCCAGAAAATCGAGGAGAAGCTTGTTCTGGCTGTGTCGGTCTATCCTGAGCTTTATCAGCCAGACTCTCTCATAACAGAGACAGAAAAGTCAATTTGTTGGAGCAGATTGTCTGGAGACTGACTGTTGCTGGTGAGTGTTGTGCTTTTATCACCCTACACCTCTACAGAGATTGTGTAGTCCTCTGTTAGCATAGCGTTAGCGGCTGTCAATCGAATCGAACACACAGCGTTTTTTCTCTCAGCTCAGAAGCGTTTAATTCCCCGTGCTCCGAGCGCACCACCTGAAAGAAATGCTATGCATCATAAAGATAATATTATTCAGGACAAGCTGTACATAACACCCTCAAGGGGAAAAAACATACTATTTACAAAATTGCAGGCAACACGACGCGTGCACCAATACGAAGAAAAAAACTGCCCAGTTCTTTTTGAATATGAATCATCGTTGGAATATGACAGCAGGTTGCAGGCGCTCACCTTCTCCACGCGGCGGATGAGATGCTGCAGTCTGCTCTCGTCCCTGGCAGCCTCAGCAGCGTACCAGCTGGTGATGAAGGAGGTGAGGATGGACCCAATGATGGCGGCTTAGAAATGGATCGTCATCGACTTTGGCAGGTTAAACTTCTTCAGCCGCCGCAGGAAGTTCATCCTTTGGTGAGGGTGCTGATGTTCTGATCCCACTGCTGGTCTTGGGTGATGATGGTACCCAGAGGCAGAAGAAAAATCATCCATGAGAAAGAAATAAGATGTTCTCTTTTAAACAAAGGGTGCACTCTCTATGCAAAACACTCTAAAGGCTTCCTACCCAATGATCCACAGCTCCCTCTGAAGTGTCCCTTTCCCAACAGATTCAATTCTGTCGTCTATTGAAAGATGTTCCAATTTTACAGTGAGTTAAGTTTCACAGAGGTTGACAGACAATTAATGGAAGCTTACCTGAATCATTTCTGTTTGTATGGAATTGATGCCTTCCATACGGCAACGTCTGCCTCCTTTCAGGTTATTTTCCTGCATCAAAGCCATTAAAATATACATGCAATTAACACACATACGTTTATTTAACTACCACTGATTAATTAGTGAACATATGTTTGTTGCGTGTGCGTTAGTAACTCTTTCACATACTTACCTAATGAGACACATGAGAATAAATCGTGGGTATGCTTTCCTATCTGACTCCCTACAGTCTCAGGCTCCAAACGGGTCAAACAGACCCCGTCCTTCATTTAGATGCATGACTTTTATTGCAAAATATTCTCAGAGTCGCAAATACAGTTGCATAAATTGCATTGATTCAAGTTAACGGTTCATACAGCCCCGGTTTTGACCACAGACTCTCCCCTTATGTCAACGAGAAACAGACAGGAAATTCGGAACATTTGTGTCATTTAAAAAGGAAGAACTGTGCCACATTGTAATTCTTGATGTCACATAACTAAATTGGATGAACCATTACTATGGGAGGGTTGACTCACTCGGGGTGACGAGGCTGGTGGAGGGTCAGAGGAGTGGAAGGCAGGAGGAAGGCTGCAGTGTTTGTGTGAAGAATGGTAATGTGTGTCAGGGGGAAGCTAACTTTTCTTAGCTTGGCTGAAATCCTCTCCTCCGGCTCAGTAAATGGTGTAATCAGGCCAATAATGGCCACTGGTTTCTATCTTATTATTAGCCAGACTAACAATTTTCCCTTTAATAACTATGATTTGGAATAAACCCAGCATACGGCTCTCCATTTCCCTCCTTTTCATTGCTGTTCTTTCATGTTTTTTTAGGACAACATGTCCACTTTAAAGGGTTTTCTTTGGTCCTCAGTCCAAACATTATGGAATGGAGGTATTTATTCCATTGTGTGGTTGTTTGTTTGCGAGTTTGTTGAGACCTGAACATTTCTGTATTAGATCACGTAACAATAGGTCAGCATTGATGTTGTACAGGTGTATGATAGAGATATAGTTTACTAGCTACTGTCTTGTTATTTTCCTCCAGAAAGATCCACGTTCCTTTTTCTGGGCATTTAACGGCTCGGCTTTTTAGTCTGTCTGATGTAAAATAAATGCTGTTTATTTATGTGGGGACTTCAATAGTTGTCTTGACAATTATGGATAATATAGTATAATATATAACAGCATTAATTTAGACAGGAGTGTAAACGCTGGGGAAATATTATGTGAGTCTTTGAGAGATGTTAAATGTAGTGTGATTAATTGTAGAATACCTTTTGGGATACCTTCACTTCAGATTCAGTTAAATGAAAAGCAGGAGTAGAATATTTTATTGTTCCAAGTGAAGCCTTAAATAACTGTGATACATTCTGTGTTTTCACCACAAATGAGTTAATTGAGAGACCAGAGGGAGCGGGCCTCTCTTCACTGGGTGATGGATGTAGACTACCTGACCATCCTCTACTGAGAAAACCTCATTCTGTTCAAGAGGATTCCCATTTACCTTATAATAGAAAAATCACACTGTATAGGACCTCCAGCCAATATAAAACCATATTCTTCAACTTTATTGGGCGATCAGGGTATTTTTAAAAAAGCCAAAGGGATTTGGCTGATTTGTATGATGGATTGCGCGGCTGTGTCAATACAGACCTGACTTAATGTTTTAAGAGGAAATTTAATAACCATAAAGGTTTTAGAAACTCTTTCAAACCCTGCTGGGATCATAAGACATCCTGAGATCCAAGAACAAAACCTGAGATAAGGACTGAAGACAAGGCATGCTAAAGAGCTTTAGCACTGTGGAGAACAATGTTAATATACGTATTTCACTGCATATTGATTACCTACAAACTCATAATGTAACCTGCAAAAGTTTGGGACTTAAATTAATAGACTGCCTCCCTGAAAGTTTGGGGTAAATAAATGGAGGTAAAACTAGAAAATGATGAATGTAACTCTGTTATAGGAGTTGATTACACAAGCAGGAGGGACGGACACAGTCTCCCGTCTGTTGCTGCATTATGGCGTTTAACAATGGACATGAAAGTGTTTCAGCAGAATATCATAAAATGTCATAACTCCATCACTGTATCCTCGTAGACATTTGTGTAAAATGTTGTCAGGATTACTGTATGAATACTTGAGTTACGGCCAGACATGCATCTGTGAGGTCATATGGGGTTTTTCCAAATTCTAATCATTTAATCTTTGAGTCTAAATTGATGTTTTTTTTGCCAAATTTGACAAAAGTTCCCACACAGAGCGAGCAATTGCTTCTGAGAATGAAATGGATGGACTAAGTGAAAACATATCGCCTCCGGCCTCGGCTGACTCCAGTGTGAAGACTTCATTCTGCGGCTGAATGAAATTGCGAAAGGTTCTTTTTTTGGTTTTGCTCTCCTTTCTATGAAATATGTAACAAATGGAAGTATGATTTTCATAAAATGCTCCTCTTTCTGTTGATTTATTCAGGTTATTGATGATGGAAAGCTTGAGTTGTGCTTCAGAATCCTGAACATAACTTGTATTTCTGTAATGAAATTAAAGGTTTGACTGCTGCAACTGCACTTTTGGTGTCTTGTAAACTGAACTCAAACCCTCACAGGCAAATCCGACATCACTGAGTCCTTCCAGTGTGTCTGCAGTGCGTCTCAGAATTTTGCATCTGCTCAGAAGCAATAACAGATGTGAAATGGGAACTGCTTTTGATTCCTTGCTGATTCTTATTTCATTTGAAAGTCAATATTAACCCAGTTGAATGGAACAGAAAGTCTTTCAGCGCTCCAGGCCTTCGTAATAAGATGAGATAAGCCTTTATTGATCCCAAAGGGAGAATACAGGTGTTGCCGTAGCAGGGACAGAAATGGGTACGGACAGGTAGACACAATTAAAAAGAAATAATGAGGAACATGTACAATAAAATAATAATGTAAGTAAAGATGAGCTTGTAGGATGTATGCTACTGGTGTCTGCAGAATGCATAAAGCTGCAGCTCTGTTGAAACAAACAGTCTGAATATTTGCAAAGGTCGCCCCTGATGTGTTTCTGATATGGACAGCAGATCAAGGACAGGGTGCTGCGGAGGGATTACTTGGAGACGGCAGTCAAATCCTTTTAGCACCAGGACGGTATTACCAGGCAGGGTGACAAACAAATAGCGGAACAGCAAAAAAAAACATTTTTCAGACGATAATCTGACTTTAAAATGCTCCATGAAATTGCAGAACCATCCGGACTCAATCTGCCTGGAACTGAAAATGGAAGCAATGTTGATTTGGTGCTTTCAGAGTCGATGTTTGAGAATTGAAATTGTTTTTGTTGTTTAAGTTTCATGCTGTTTGGCAGAAATGGAAAAAAGCAACAAATTGCTTTGTCTTTTGGTGATTTCAGACAAAACTTTATTTCTTCTGACATAAGAAATGGCAGTAAGTCTGACTGCCTCACAGAAAATATAATAAAGACAAGTTTTGGGTGTGGTGTATACACCAAAATACATTTTCTATCACAGAGAATTAAATCAATAGCACATATATAGCTGCTGCATGTAATAGTGAAATGTTCACTGATGATATATTTAATTTGTTTCCGCCACAACAGGCAATCTTAAAACAACCTGTCCACTCTCAGTGACCACAGCATTAATTAGGCACTTAAACCCAACAGGAAGTCAGCCATTTTTTTGATGTTTTTCTCACTTTTTTTCCATTTACAGCTGTAATACTTCTTAGCTGTTCAGTCTTAACACCTTTAAGAAAAAAAAGAGTTTTTGTCAAGAGGTGGGGTCGTGGCAACATCGCAAATTTCCACCAGGAAGCTGATGTAACCTGAAAGTTCATGGTTGAATCTGCCAGTGACCCTTTAAGAGTCCCGGCCTGAAAACATTTACATGTCAGTGTTAAGATTTTAATATAGTGCCAGTAACCTGAAACAGGAGCTGACAGCCTCTATAAGACCTGTACGAGGGTCTCTGGTGAAGACGGTGAGATTTTCTGCAGCAATGCATTATTATTTGGCATTCAACAGGAAGTCAGCCATGTGAGACAATTAACATTTCATTGAAATAACATTTTAATGGTGTGGTTTCCACTTGAAATGACACATGACGTGACACTGAAGTGTTTTGTGCTGCGTGCGAACAAGTGTCGACCGATCCCGGTCCAGTAACGAGGTCACGTCTGCCGCACGCCAAGATGGGTGACGGGGGCACGAGGGCCGTCTCAGTGGACGTCCACATTATTTATTATATTCACTCAAAGAAACGTCTCTGAAAGCAATTCAGGCAACGATTCAGTTTAGTTATATACAAACAGAATTTGGAGGAGATCTAGTTGAAAGTAAATGAGGATGGACTTCTGCAAATTCAGTTCCCAGATTCACCAATTACATTTTTCCCATTTGGTAATCACACTGAGGAAGCTGGCAGGGAAGAAAAGGAAGGAAGCTTTTTATTTTCGCAAAACAACCTTCAGGCTCCTCCAGTGTGTGATGCTTTCTCGCTGCCGCTGGGTGACAAATCAGACGTAATAACTCTAACTATCAGGATACTGTGGCAGAACACTCGCTTTCATCCATCCAATTAAATTGGCTCAGTCATTACAGGAATGAGATGGACTGGAGGTTAGATGCATCTGTGCAAAATCCAGCCAATCACATTTAATGTATTCGCTGATTAGGTCTGTACCCTAAAGAGACACAAACGGATGGGACGGGCATTTCTGTTGACAGCGCTTCATTTTTACAGGAGAAGTCTTCTAACAAGGCTCAACGCTCTGATCTCCATCTGAACGCCGGGTCTTAGCGGTGACATCACTTTCACGGCTCTGACTCCATTTCGACCCATCACGGAGGAAGTTCCAATCTTTCTGCTCCGGCACATCGACTCCTTTCAACTATTGTTAGAGACTAACGCACCGTGCCACACAGAGAATAGCCCCCTTTCTATAAATAGCCTTCTACTTAATCTATCCGAGATTTCAGAGATTTTTTTCAGATAGAGCTTCCAACCAGCTGAATTACAGCAAAGGCTGTGAAAGACGGCCGTGTGCATGATGGAGTCCTCTCACCAGTTATATCGAGAATAAATCTGCTTGAATATTAAGTAAAATCTAATAATTCCACTATGTAAGGTGATTTCTACATCTCTTTAAAGTCTGATTCTGTCTCCTTAGATCTTATTTTCTTCGGCCATCATTTTGTTGGTTCAATCATCTGGTTATAAAATGGCATCAAAGTCCATAAAAGCAGGACAAGCAGAAGGTCACATCGCTATATTTAAAGAAGTAAAAACCAACATTGAGCAGACCAAAGTATCCTCAGTAAAGGGCCCACAGGAAAGATGTGTGCACACAAGAAAGCTTAAATATGGTAGTTTCAACCAGAGACAGTGAGAGTTAGGGATCATGTGACGCCAAGAAAGACTTTTATCCACAAATGAATTCCTGTTTATTTTTTCTGACAGCCACACAAAGGACTCTTGCTTTGTTGATTAAAGGATTAGTAGATTGTCAAACATTTGCAGGTTGGAACTTCTTAAACATAGCTTTAGCATCCTCAGAAACAACTGCACAACAACAATACACTGCAGTAAATTGATCCAACTATTAATGTCTGCAAAAAAGCCACAAATAATGCTCAGAACAGCACCAAACTTCAGCAACAGTACAAATAGGGTCTCAGCACATAGTCCGGGGCATCTAACCTCCGCTAGCTTAGCTGGATTTCTATTGTGAAGCTAAAAACAGAGTTCAACTCTCCTCCATCAGCTCCATCCCGACGCGACGATTACCGAGTGCGGTTAGAAATGCTCAATTCTGTTCTTTTCCCTGTCCGCTCTCGATAATAATTGTTATAAACTGGCAGGTAAGACACATATGAACTTTGATTGCTTTTCCATGGAGTCATAATCATACATGTTCATCCATGAGCCGCGGAACTCTACTGCACTCGGTAATCGACTCGTCGGGACTTCCCGTCAACAGGAAGCTGCTGCAGAAGAGTGGTAAATTTAGTAAATACACCGGAATATCCCTTTAAACATGGGACGTCAGGAAGTGAGGAGCGAGGGCAGATGGTTCACTAGTTAACTGATTGTGGCTGGTGTTGCTCTCTCTGACGGATAAAAATAACACAAAGTACAAGTTAATTTATTTGTCACACCTTCATGCTACACCAATTATATACAGTTATAAATACAGAAATATACATTAACACGTCAGCGTGAATGTATCTGTATGTGTTGGCATCTTCATATTAAAAGTTCGACACCACAGAAACACTGTCAATCAGCTTTGACTGTGCGTTAGCACAAAGCATCGATGTTATAAACATGGAGTCTGAGATGCTGTGGTTGAGACACGTCTCTGTGGGCACAAGAGTCTCTGATTTCACGTTGTTTTGCCAGCCGATGTCCCATTGTGTCCATTTCCTTTGTGCTGCGACCAGACATTAGCCAGGAGCAGCATCAAACCAGGCTGGATCAGCTCGGCTCTTGTTCCGACTCTCTCCGATGGTAAAAACAGCCCTAAACAGACCAGAGATTCTGGCTGGCATCTAAAAGGAAAGAGGTTCTCAGGGACAGATTCAGAGTGACGGTGAGCGCCACCTGGGTGTGATTTACCAACTATTTTAAGCCTTCGCAAAAAGGGTGCTGGGAGGGAAACGCCCCAAGCTGCTCCCCCCCCTCAATCAGGAGTCAGCCTCCACCACCTGCACACAGGTGATCTGAATCCACTGCAATTAGTCCAGAGGGATTCTGAAAATCAGCCCAAAGCAAAGAAAGACAGCCTCAAACAAGTCTCAAACAATGAGGCCTGCTACGAAACTACAAACATATAAAATAGAGTATTTACGTTGAGACAACAAAATGCTGATCATCGTCATATAACCAGCACCAAAACACAACATATGCTGGTCTTGCTGGTCACCAGCATATGTTGTGTTTTGGTGCTGTTTTTTTCCCAGCAGGGCAGGATTATTTACATACGTGTATAGAAGAGACAGTGAGGTAGATATCAAAGTGCTAAGATATATACAGTAAGGACAGTGTGTGCATGTGTTGTATCTATATCCTAACACAGTGTCCAGTTCACTTTACACCTCTGTGGTTAACAACACATATTTCTGGTAATGATTTTCACTGTTTGCAATTATTTTCTCTTCCACATCGCCTCAGGGTTGGGATTAAAAACAGTCTGATTGTCTGACTGGAAGTGTTTTTCGCTCTCAGATCTCACTAATTAACAACATTATAATTGTATTTCATTATCATTATTATTATTATTATTACAGTACCGAGGGGAATGACAATGACTTATTCTTAAAATGAGATACTTCCTGGTCAAATGAATCAACCACCGCAGTGTTCTGCAGCTCTGGTTGTTCTTGTCCTGAACATCGTCACATTTTTCACTCCATCTCATGTAATATTAAAACTGTAATATCTGTCTTGCCTCTGATGTGACATTTGTTTGGTGTGTCTACTTTTGCAAACATCATTCCAGACCATTTTTAATACGCTGCCTGGTTATTCATGAATGAAAACCCAGAGTCAGTTGTTTCTGTGGTAATGGCTCACACTTTAACCAAAGATTTCTGATTTCAGATCCCCATATTTTCCCGCACCTGCCGGGGAAAGTAGGACATATTTTAGCTTTGTTGTACAGAAAATGGAACACAAAAAGATGAACGGTGGAGTGTATGGCGTTTGGCAGTGGGTGACAAATACATTATTGCTTTGCGCACAGCAGCAAACAATCCAAGTGCTGCTTTGGAGAGTGAGCTGTCACAGACCCCGCACCCAGACAGCATCACACCATAAATATCAATAAAAGAGAGAAAGTGAGATGTCCTGGGGGAGAGTGCAGCGAGGTACATGAATTAGAAATGTCACCGATAAGTTTGGGAGAAGGGGAGCAGGTCTGCAGCATGCTTCTCACTTCATTCCTGCACAAACAAATTTTACCTTGAGGGAGATAAAATCAAATGATAGCAGGCTGTGGACGCCTGTCAGCTGTAATGAGAACAACAGGATAAACATCCATCAAGAGCTGGAAAATGAAAATAAAATATGTACCAGGTTTTTCTTGTATTTAAAAAAAAGAGTAAATAAGAAACAGAGTGAAAAACAAAAAAAACGGATCCTCAGCTAATGATTATTTGAATAATTTGTTATTTTTGAGTACAATCGTTTAGTCCATGAAATGTCAGAAAATAGTGATAAGAGGAAGTAGCAGCTGAAAATGAGTTTTTATTGTTTGTTTTTATGAGCTTCAAGGCTGCGACGGGCGATCCAGCTGTTTCTGCTGAAGCCCACGCGTTTATATTTTCTTGAGCTGAACCGAAGCAGAGGATAAGCACAGCGCTGTGACAAGAGACGGATAGAAAACTGAACAAATGGAAGTTGAAACATGACGAAACATTAAGTTTGACTTATCTGAAACTCCAATTGAGATTCTCTGTACAAATATTAATACCTGTTTGTGTGTTTGGAATATATTTCATCAAATCAGAAGTTGTTACTCCACAGCCTGCGGTCAGACATCTGCACTAATATATTATCCTTAGATTCATTGACTCAGATGTAATCAAGTGCGTGATCACAGTGTTTCCCACATCTGAAATGGATAAAAACACATCTGCACTCATAGATCAGAACCCACTGAGATGCACGAAGCTTCTCAACTCAAAGGCCGCATCAAGGAGCTCTGTTGTTTCCTCCGAGGCACAAATTAAGAGGCATTATGAGCCACACCTGGCGAGGCAGATGTCTGGGTGCGGACTACCTGGAAGGCTTTTGTCCCCTTCTGGTGACTTCACCTCTGAGATGCACTCATAGCAGAGACGGAGCAGCAGATCGGGAATTAAACTTTAACACGTTGTGCTGCTGAGGTGAAGACTGATGCATTTTCTATTTCGTCTTGCCCCGGTGTAGCGCTCCCTCGTAGTATAGATGATAAAAATTGGAGGTGGTACAGCAGGCCTATGTTAGATTTTGTTCTCTCGGCCATTTCTTCTTATTTTCTCAGTAGTTGCTTATTTATTAGATATCCACAGTAGGAAAATTAGCCTCAGACCTTCTAACCTTTGCACTTCAGTGTTGTGAACTCCCCGGGTGTTTTCTCGCTCCGTTCCGTTTCATAAGATGCCTCCGCTGGTTAACAAGTCATTTATTAAGCTCTGTACTGTCACCCGCTGGGAGAGGACGCCGGGCACCTTCTGACCTGCAGCTCATTTCAGCTCGATGTGCTCTCGTCTTAAAAAGACCCTGTGATGCACAGAGTCATAACAAAGATGAGGCGCATAGCTAGACTGCCATTTATTAGACTCCATTGTTTCCACCGAGGGAGACCTGGAGGAACACCTCTCTGACCTGCAGCCTGATTTCTGCAGTGCCTAGGCATAAACAATGCTGCAGAAAAAAACAATGGAGCTGAAGTGAATGTGCTTAATATGAAAAGAAAAAAAAACAACTTCAGCCTTTCATTGTGGGGAGAAAAAAACCGTGTGGGACCATTGTGTTCCTCTAATAGACATGTTTTTCATTTCAAGATTATTCCTGCAGTGCGGTAATGTGCTGTCTGACAGCTCGATGCTTCTTTCTTCAGCCGGAGGCGACGCAATGTAAATGTTTTCCCCCATGTTCCTATTGAAGGTGCTGAAGGTGTGCATATTGAGAAATAACAGAGTTTGTGTGTGCGATCGTTGAGATGCTGTGGATTTTAACCTTGAAATATTTGTCACATCATTGATGGCAAAAAAATGATTATTGTACATACTATACTTCATATGGCGAGTGGGGAAACACAATCACTGCCAACGGTTTGTTGATGCTTTAGATTTCTTTAGGTTCTATTCTCAGTTTTATCCACTGGCCACACTGTGTTTATGCTCTGGTTGGGTCAGAAAAACACTTGGTTAGTGGAAGGAAAGGTCATGTTTTGGCATCAAATATGAGCTTTGGTTGAGACGTCCCAACTCCCTGGTACAGCTGGAAATCTTTCCAAGGTTTCCCTAAAAATATCCAGCGGTTTCATGCTTACAAATGTTCATGCAGTCTTGATCAGTGGTCACTGGCTTGGCAGCTTTCACACATTCTGTAGAAATGTCAAGGCGGTACGCAGACATGTAAAATATGAACTGTTTTTTCTGTGTTTTGAAGTCGTTTGATATTTGTGAAAGACTTTGAAAACACTGACTTGTCATTGATTATAACAAACCCCATTACAGTCATGGATATTTGGGAATTGGCAACGCTCACATTGTTCAAGTGTTTACTTGAAAACAATTTGCTAAGTGTTCCTGACAACATTCAGCTAGATGTCTCATTTAGTTTTGTACTGATGTGAGGGGATCACACTCACCCACTTCAACTGATGTGTACCAGCCAGTTTCTGGCACCAAGGTGTGTAATTATCTATTTTAGCTGCCCCGGATAGACGAATCAAGACAGCACCAGCACCAGCCATCTGGCTGCGTGAGAACTCAAGTCTCCACTGGCAGAAACACAAATGTGTTTCACCCTCCCTGCTCAGACACCCAGCGTATAAACCTCCGCTGTTCTTGTTTTACAGATTGCGTATTTGTCATGGTCACTTGGATGCTGTCTCAGTGGTTTGTGCGCTTCTTTATTCCAGCTGCCTGTCAAATGGCCAGCCGGGCTTGTTTTACCCCTCCACGACCTGACAAGAATTTGTAGAGCATCGCTGTAATTTTCTGATAAAAGGCGACTTCTTTGGAATCGTTGTAATGCTCAAAGTGGAGGCTCTGTGTCGAACACGGGGAGCAGAGAATTTGCATTCAGGAGCAAAGTGGTACACTGTGTAAACATTCCTCTCAGCGCCGGGTTAGCTCACTCTGTGCGTCTCCATCAGATCTTAAATATAGAACATGCAAAAAAACCCAAAACACATTCAACCTTTCACTCAAAGTGGTGAACTCAATCTTGGAACTGCTTTATTGGATGTGCTGCGAGCCAAACCAATTACCCTCAGAGCCACACTGACCTCAAGTGACCTTGTAACCAAGGCCACTTCACAGCATTTGCTCATGTAATCAATATATCACCAAACAAAGCAATTGTGTTGTTTGTGATGGAAAAAAAAGACTTGGCACATCTTAGGCACATACACATAGGTCACAGCTATCTTTAGTGGAGACTGAAGGCCCGCTGCAGTTGTTATCTGTACGAAACAGCACCAGATGGGGCCTAACCTTGGCTCCCGCCCCGCTGGGCATTCATCTTAGCACTAATTAGCTGCTTTTAGAAGCTGGCCAGGCTGGTTATAGCACTCTGGACACAGACACCTCTGCATCTCACACCTTGGCTCACAGTGGAGCCCAGGTGGTGCCTGGAATAAGAAATATCAACCATTTTGGAACCGCTGACTTTCTCTGATCAAACAGAATGTTAATGGAAAATGGAAAATGGAAAAGCATGATTTATACATTTTAGTCAATGAAATGATGTGTTCTACTTCACACTGTGGAGTGATGTGTGTTTTTTTGCATAAAACACTGAGTTACCAGTTTAAGGTGTTAAATTCTTCTATACAGTGTAATCTAATCAACACACAACCCTGCAACAATGCCCATCCATCCATCCATCCATCCATCCATCTCCATCCATCCATCCATCCATCCATCCATCCATCCATCCATCCATCCATTTTCGTCCGCTTATCCGGGGCCGGGTCACGAGGGCAGCTGCCTGAGCAGGGACACCCAGACTTCCCTCTCCCTGGACACTGCCTCCAGCTCTTCCGGGAGGATCCCAAGGCGTTCCCAGGCCAGCTGAGTGACATAGTCACACCAGCGTGTCCTGGGTCTTCCTCGGGGTCTCCTCCCGGCGGGACATGCCAGGAGCACCTCCCGGGGGCACCTGAAACAGATGCCCGAGCCACCTCAGCTGGCTCCTCTCGATGTGGAGGAGCAGCGGCTCTACTCCGAGCTCCTCCCGGGTGACAGAGCTCCTCACCCTATCTCTAAGGGAGCGCCCTGCCACCCTGCGGAGGAAACTCAATTCAGCCGCTTGTATCCGGGATCTTATCCTGCAACAATGTCAACATGCAATACATGCCACATCTGTTACACGGTTTTGGGTGGGGGTGTCTAAATCGAGCGCCTAAGGACATTCAGGCAATTCCATTTGTGATTTTGGGCTACAAATATAAAATTGACTGAACATTATGTATAACATGATATATGTGCGTGGCACGCTGGATGTGGTAGGGGACATTTTGTAAATAAATGATGGGTAAAAGTTTGGGAAAGATTGTTGATGTGGCTTCTTAAACAACAGTGACTTCTGGTCTTGTGGATGTCGTCTCAGCCTGACAGAATAAATACCCATCAGCCACCCTGATCTGCACACCCCAGCTATATATACAGGGCACAGCACTTCCTCTATTGCTGTTGGCATTGGACATAAATCACAAGCTGCGGAATCATCCAATATTAACGTAATTCCTCTGGACGCTGGGCTGCAATAACTCCTAAAAAGCATATAATGTGCAGTTTTTTGCTGACAATAATGTCAGCGAGGTTTTGATTAAACTTTCCGGTTATGTTTGTAAGTTTGTAACTGGATGCTGGTCTACAGGGACATACTGTATGTACTGATTCAATAATGTTCTCAATACAACAATAGTGTGCCAGAATCCTCTCAGACACACCTGCATGAAGAACACACCGTCTGCAACACTCCTGTAACTTGTCGCACATAAGTTAAATAATATGAACATCTCGGGTTAATGGAGCTTCCAAACCAAACCGTCAGGATCTGACGACCTGGTAATGAGGCTCAACAATCCAACCAGTGGCAGCTGGTGACTGAAAAAATTGGGGAGGACAGGAGGAAAACCAGTCCACGGTGTCATGTTATTTATACAAGTCAACTACTTATCCCTACTTTCTTATATTCAATGAAAATTAAGCAATAAAACAATGACTTACAAGACTTCTTTAAAAGACATTTTATTAAATGGCTAATATACAAGACAAAAAAATAACCAATGTGTACCTCTTCCAGGATTCAATCCCCAGTCACCTGTGTGGCAGGTAACTGCTCTACCCACTGTGCTACAGCAGCAGTCAATGTACATACTTCACGACAGCACAGCACATCACACTCATCACTCATCACAATCACCCAAAACAACTGTCATGACTGTAGATCTGTTTGTTGTGTTCTTGTCTGGTTTTGTCTTGTGGTTTCTTGTATTTGATTTCCATGTCTTTGTATCTTGTCTTGTGTCTTGTTTTTCCTCATGTGCCCTCATGTGTCCTTTAAGGTCTCCTGTGTATTTTCCTTATGTTCTTCCCTCTGGCTCCCTCTGTCTATTGTGGTGTACCCTTCATGTGCTCCTCCCCTTCGTTATCTCACCTGTTGGTCCACCTCACCTGTTTCTCGTCGTGTCATCAGTGTCTGTGTATTTAGTCTCTGTGTTCCCTTCACTTCTTGTCTGGTCATTGTTCTTGTCAGCCCCTGTCTACGTCCACGCTTGTCCACGTCTGCTCCTGCTCAGGTTTCAAGTTCCCTCATGGTATGTTTTGGTTTTGAGTTTTCCATGTTTGATTTGTACTTTGCCTTTTTCTTTGCACTTTGTTGAACTGTTTTATTTTGCTACTTTGTCTTGCTGTTGTGTTGCTACTTTGCCTCTTGCCCCCATTTTGTCTGCTTTTGGTTTTTGGCATCAGCTTTGATATAATAAAGCTCGCTTTTGTTTCCCCATATCCTTGCCTCCTGTGCTTAACTGCATTTGGGTCCACCTTCCCTTATCCATAGTCCTCCCTTAATACCCCGACCTGACAACAGCTGTGTTGCTGCTCTGTATTGTGTCCCGGTCGTGCTGCTAACGTTATGTCCTCCAGCAGGACGAACGAAACGAAAACTATGAATTATCTTTCTGGCTGCTTCTCTCTGATTTCTCCGAACAGTTTTTTTACGTTCAGAAATGTGCTTATATTTCCTTTGAAACCGATTCCAATATCGCTGAAAACTCCATATTTCTTGTCCGAGCATGGCGGGCAGTGAAAGCTGTAAAATACATAGAAGTATTTTTTGTTTACGGTTGTATAAATGTGAGAATGAAATTTGGGAACTGTTATTGGACCAACCTGCTGTCAATCTTGTATTCTGATTGGTAAGGGAGGACGTCCTCCCTTAGCGTGTCACTTTACGTGTCTTAGCCAATCATAGATCAGCGTGAAAAAATCCTAAATGCATTGAGTGAATGAAGGAGATCCCTCCCACGGAGGACAGAAGCCCTCCGTCCTCCTCTATCCTCACCTTCCTGCTCCCTGCTCCTCTCAGACTGCTCTGTCTCCTCCTTCTGCAGCTGTCGCTGTTCAACTGTTTTAAGAGGATTTTCTTCCAAAGAAGAAACTTTTTTATATGATATAATGTGTGTATATATATATATATAATATATTATAAATGATACTGAGATTTGGTAATGATTTCTTTCTTTAAAAAAAAAAATGATCTTCCTTTTGCCTCTCAAAAATAGAGGACCAACCTCCTCTGCCTCCTCTGAATCCAACACATCCTGATACCTGAACGACTGAATAGTTCAAATGCCAGCGACTCTAAAAACGATATGTACAACTGTTCCTCAAACCAAATCCACGCTGCAGCGGAGCAGCAACAGGCGTACTGAACGGTCGCAGTCGGTTAGGTTTAGACAGCATAAACACAACATGGTTCGGGTTAAAATAACTACATTACTTACGTACATTTAGTTATGATTGTACCGACATCATGGTATGTGTGTGGAGTCACTTAACTGCGTTAGTAAGTTAAAATAACTTACTGTTGACTTTTGGTTTCACATTGAACACTCCTCACACTTTTTTGCTCTTTATATTACTTCACCCGACTTCCTCCTTTGCTTCTGTGATAGTTTAAACGGTCGCCGCCTTACAACAATCATCATTTGTCATTGTTATAAGCTGCTTTCTCACGTAATGGGCTGTAAAAATCAACTATCTTCCTCCGAAATCACTTATTGCAACTTTAAGCATGATACAGAGGATTTACTGCAGACGAGCTGCATTGGAAGCCGTAAATTGGCGATTGGCGGTTGTATTTGGAGGCATGTTGGGTTTGTCAGATGGACGTAAGTAAGCGAAAATGTTCCAGACTGAGGAGGTACAAAGAGCTTTAGACGTGTTAGTGCTGTAACAAATACACTCGGGGAAACTCTAACGATGGACACACAGCAGCTCTGTTTTGTGAAATTCACAGTAAAAAGCGTCTCGACTGACTGACTTGATGGCGACTCTCTCCACGCTGTTGTGCACACGAAAAACAGCTTTGCATTTTCATGTCGGTTGGTGAAAACCAGTCGCGGTTGTAAAAATTCAACCTTTAGGCACAAAAAGAGACTCGCTCACATTTCATCAGCATTGTTCTTGAGACTCAACGTGGACTCAGAATCACTTGATGTAACCCGCAAGCTGTTTTAATTAGGTCTGAACCAACAGCTGAGGCGGTATTGATCGCCATTTCTGCAGCTGATGATGGATTATAGATCCCTGATAGATTTTAGCCTTCAGACAGGCAAGACATGACAAGGTATTCTGTTAACACAGAGAAATCCATACTAACATTCAATTGGACACCTCCCTCCTTCTCTATCTCACTCCTTCCATCCATCATCCCTCATCTCTTTCTGTCGCTTCAGTTCTGCGCCTCCATCCCTCCTTCGTAGCCCCCGCTCTCTCTGTTTTTAACTCTTTTTTTTCCTAGTCCTGCCATCTGCCTCTTCCCTGGTGTCCACATTCTCTCTTCATCCTCCATTCATTCACACAATCACATCACTCTCTCATCTTCCTCCTTCCCACCACTGTTTCCTTCATTCCCAGGTCTCTGCCTTCACATGAAATGTCTGCCACCTTAAAAAATCTTAAATCCGGTGTGAAGTTAACGGCCTTGACCTCTGAAATAGTGAAATGGTTGGAAGATCTCACCTTTCTTTCTCTGTGACGGTGAATTTATAAGAGAGAGGAAAAAGATCCGATGTGCTCAATATATGCATGTATGTAGTAAGAAATATATATTCGATGGTGCGATTATGGAAAGTGTAAAGCAGAAAATGTCCTGTGGCAAATAATAGGCAGAACAACATGTGTGCGAGAAGGATATCGGCAGTCATTTTGTCTCTCCGGGATTCAGACGAGAGCAACACAATGTTGCAACCAGGAGAGACCCGTAATCTTCTAGATTGGTCATTGATCCATAACCTATAATAAAGAGCAAACTACATCCGTACGATTTCATCTGGGTCAATAGGACCGTGCTGCGCTTTTGTGATTGCTATACAAATTTAGACCGTGAGTGTGTGGATGTGTGTGTAGTGGACAAAAGGTTTTGATTCAGATCCAGCCCTCGTCTACACGTATATGGATATTTTACAAAACTAACATTTTCCTCTGTGTTTTGGTCTCTCTCCTTCACAATTGTCGCCACAAACACAGATGGAAATGGTCTTTTTTGGTTGTGTTCCTGATGAGAACGGCCTGAAATCATCAATCATCAATTATTATTGGATTTATTGGATTGGTTTTATTTAATTTTGTTACCTTTCCTTTCTTTTTACATTATTGTTCTGATTTGCAAATTCAGATTGTTTTATCTGTTTCTGAGTTATTTGGACGGCATAGTTTGATGCATACATTGCCCAAGATATTGCACCGTATACAACAAGCTTATATTGTCTTTGTCCCACATGTTACTCTATGCCGTCTTTACAGTGGAATAAAAAGGCATTTTTGACAGTGTCACTAAGACAAATGCATCCTGTATTTCATTTTGCAGCTTAATCTATCATTGTTACTTCAAATACACACATATGCGTGTCTGTACACGGCCTCCTGTCTGTGAAACTGACAGTAAAACTAATTTCTCTCAGTAAATTCCAACATATTGCTAAATAAAGATCCCATATATATTCTGACATTTAGAGAGGGAACTTCCTTCAGGCAACATTTCAGCAGGTTGGTCCAAAAGTAAGCAAGTCCCAAACCACTGTGATGTTTATATTCTACAATTTAATCCACTTTTTTTCTCAGGTCGCAGATCTGTCAGATGAATCGTCGGTGCTGGTCCAGAGTGAGTTTTCTGATTCCTTTATCATAACAACCAAGGATGGAGAAATGGGATTGGATTTTTTTTTTTTTTATGTCCTCGTAGGAATCTTATCCAGATTATCTATCTGATGGTGTGGGATGATGGAGAATCCTATAAAACGGTAATGCAGCGAGAAGAAAACTGAGACAGAGAGAGAAAGTCCAGATGTCAGTCAGCTGAAGCAGCGAGCCTATATTCAGACCTGGGAAACAGATGGAGGGAGGTTTCAGCAGTCTTCAGCGGGAGAGCCAGACTGGAGATGACAAGGTCACTGACAACACTTTCACAGCCTTTTACTGTAAACGCCACGGCAGAACAGTTCATGCAGTTTTACCTCTTTCTTGCTCGAAGTGAAAGAAATTGTGTAAGAGATTGAGTGAGCGAGTTCGAGTGAGATAAAGATAGTATCTACATATTCTTACTTCTCATAGTCTTCTCGTTATCTAAATAAGAAGATGTGGAGATCGGGATGTCTCTCACGTTATTTCTTCTGCCGGTTATTTCCATCAGGAATGATTGTGCAGACACAAGCAGCATCACAGCTCCCTGAAACTTTGGCATCAAAAGTAATCCACGAAACTGTGTTGATGAGAGTTGGTCAAGTTTGACACAATATTTATTTCTAGAAGTTCTTTATTGCTTTCAAGCAAGAGTCACACATCAGCAACACATGATGACTGAAGAGAGGCCGTCTCTCCTCATTCTTCATAGTAACTAGGGCTGTCAAAGTTAACGCATTAATAACGCAACATCCTCTTAACGCTGTTAATTTTTTTAACGCACGATTAACGCTTGGTTAAAAAAAAAAAAAAAAAGAAATGTGCATTGTTTGATTTATGGCCATCAGTGGCACCTGTAGTCTTGATCCAGAGGGTGGCAGAAGAAGAAGAAGCAGGGTTGGCGTTCGGGAAAAACACGGTGGACTGAAAACCGAAAGTGAAAGTAAATGGAGAAAGGACTTATGAACGGCAAATTTACTTTCAAAACACTGTCAGATGGTTCGGTCCATAGGACAAAAGTTATCTGAACGTGCTGTCAACATGAAATGAGTTACCACTGAAGTACGTCGAGTCTCAAATATCATTTCCAAGCCAAACACACGGCAGATGCAGAGAGCCCGCCGCCCCCGCCAAAGGCTGACATCACCATGTTTTGGTCCCATTTAGGGTGAGAGGATATTTTTTGAGCCTTTTATTTGAAGTGTTGAATAAACATTTTCATAAAGCAAGCATATTTGTCCTTTCTTATATTGTTAAAAGTATTAATACATTAAGGTACATTTAGAACAGCAAAAGATGTGCCCAAAAAATTGCGATTAATTTGCAATTAATTGCGAGTTAACTATGGACAAAATGCGATTAATCGCGATTTAAAACATTTATCGTTTGACAGCCCTAATAGTAACAGAGAGCAATACACACAGCTGTAGCACAGGAACAAGATTACATATGATCTCACTTCAGACAACATTCAAATCATCTCCACATCCTCCTCAGGATGCACATGTACCGTTCTACCTGTCAACCATACGTCAACCTAAGGCCATCACACTTATACACAGGAAGAGGCTTCATCAGCCCCCTCCAGGATGAACTCCTTAATTGAGTTCCTAATAGTTCGCTGGCACGACACATTAGACCATATACAATACATCCATTTATAACCTACAACCAGATGGCTGTCATTAGACAGAACACAGGATTCCAGACACACATATTGATGTTACACATCATGTGTTGGGTTTCATATGCATGAACAACATCAACATAATAAAGGGACATTAGAGAATTTCCCTCATAACTGTTCTCAGTAAACAAGACAGGCCAAAGTAAGATAGTAAAACAAAAGATTCATTTTTAACTTCACACATGCTGTGAGTTTCTCTTACTTCATGTGTTTACAAGAGTTGTTGTGCAAGATAAAGCTTGACTGATGATCCACAGGTGTTATTTTTACTTTTACTGCGATATTGAAGTGTGACATCCTCAGCGGCTTGAAGGTAAACAGGAAAAGGATTATCTTGACTTAGGGACGGTAATAAAAGGCATTAAAAATGTTGGAGATTGGTTTTAAGATGTCAATATCCTGTCAGTAGCTTTCACATGTACTTTATTTTCATTTTGGCTTCCTCCCATTATAGAAAACCTCCAGTTCCTTTTAAAGAAGAGGCATAAAGCAAATTGGCCGAGTGTAAAGATGTTGAGGCCTCCTCTTCTATTTCTACTTTAATTTCCATCCAGACCATTAAACGCAGGACAGCTTTTATTCATGCTCTGTTTAGACCTTTATCTTTTTTTGAAGGCAGGGTTCAACATGATATAACCCTGCTATGTTATTTGACTAATGTAGTTTAAAGTATTACCTTAATTTGCACAGTTTGTATGCAGCTAAATTCATACGTATAAACTGCAGTAGAAGATAATTTAACGCAGACTATTTGGCAATTTAAACCATTTCCAAACGTTCAGAGTAGGTTTCAAAAACTTCATTTTTTTGTATGTGCATCTCTTACTATAAAGCTGCTATTTGCATTCCAAAATGATCGATTCTTTTTCTAGTTTTGCTGCAGAGCTCTTCCCAATTCTCCCTTCGCCAGGTACGTTTCTTGGGGGAAAATATTTAGCTCTCTGTTCAGCTGGAATAATTTAACTGCTTCTGTAAACTTACCTGTGAGCTTGTGAACTTCTGAGCAGTGTCTCATAATTCCACACTCTTCACTTTTTCTTAGAGTAAAAATGGGCATTATATAGATATAGATTTAGTGTCACACTCTAAAATGAATGATCATTATTATTTTGACAAAGCCTTCGTGTTGCTCAGCACCACTGCATGACTTACAGGAACATAAATGAATATATAATGTTCATATTAAGTCACAAACCACACACGTGCTGACACGCATACTCAAAAAGCCGACATTGACAGAACCTTGAACCGCAGCAGTACCCATGATCCCTCTCTCCAGCCTCCTCCTGACCAGCCTTAACTCCCAGTCCACCAAACAGTGGTGATTTACATAATTACAGGTACTCATCTGACCCGCTGTAAATGGTGTGTCACCACACTGTCAGGAGATGATTTCCATCTGAAAGACCAATAACACGGAAAGGCAAGAGGAATAATAGCAAATTATACAAGCCCCTCGTAACTAATTGGATAGAAGTCACTCTAACGCAGCCGTCTGTGCTGATGTTATTCCAGATGAAAAAGTTCTGGGACATGACAGGCAGGAGTATCATCATGATGACTGCTCACCATGAAAGAATGTCATAGATTCCCACCTTTTAGAGAATGTGTAATTAACATAAAAACCTAAATGCTTACTACAAAAAACTGACATTGTTCTCACAAGCGACCTACTCCAAAACTAATCCCGATCTTTTTCAAAGTCTGATCTTTAGAGCGGTCTCGTGGGTCGTTTCTGGGGAGACAGTGACAAACAACAATGACAAATCTTGCCATTATGCAAGTGTTATCTTTTATGTTAAAGTCAAGCCATGGAGTGGATGAGGGAAAATATCTCTCATCTACTGGAAGCAAAGAAGTAAGTAGTGTGACGTTGGTAAGAAATAGTTAAAGCACATTTTACATGACTGCAACATTCACAGTTCACCTCTCAGTACAGAGACCCTTGCAGCAGGTTATTCTGCTCTCTCTCCTCATGATGCCTCCTGTCTCTCTCTGGACTGACAAATAAAAGGCAAGAAGACATAGAAAAACAGCCACAAAGTCAGCAAAGTGAGAAGTCGGTTTTACTTAAAGGGGTGTAAGTTTAATCCATGGTCTAAACCACCGTGAAACTGTGTTAGACTTCCTCTCAAGTAATCAAGTTAGCAGACCACTAATTTACGGAGTTTTATCAACCTCAGAAACGACCGCACGACAACAATACACTGCAGTAAATGGATCCAAATATAAATCGCCACCAAAAAGCCACAAATAATGCTCAGAACAGCACCAAACTTCAGCAACAGTACAAACAGGGTCTCAGCACATAGTCCGGGGCATCTAACCTCCGCTAGCTTAGCTGGATTTCTATTGTGAAGCTAAAAACAGAGTTCAACTCTCCTCCATCAGCTTCCGGGTCGGGGAAGTCCCGACGAGTCGATTACCGAGTGCGGTTAGAAATGCTCAATTCCGTTCTTTTCCCTGTCCGCTCTCGATAATAACTGTTATAAACTGGCAGGTAAGACACATATGAACTTTGATTGCTTTTCCATGGAGTCATAATCATACATTTTCATCCATGAGCCGCGGAACTCTACTGCACTTGGTAATCGACTCGTCGGGACTTCCCGTCAACAAGAAGCTGCTGCAGAAGAGTGGTAAATTTAGTCAGCTTTTCAGTAGAAATCCAGCTAAGCTAGCGGAGGTTAGATGCCCCGGACTATGTGCTGAGACCCTATTTGTACTGTTGCTGAAGTTTGGTGCTGTTCTGAGCATTATTTGTGGCTTTTTGGTGGCGGTTTATATTTGGATCCATTTACTGCAGTGTATTGTTGTCGTGCGGTCGTTTCTGAGGTTGATAAAACTCCGTAAATTAGCGGTCTGCTAACTTGATCTCTGGAGAGGGAGTCTAACACAGTTTCATGCCGATTTAGACCATGGATTAAACTTACACCGGAATATCCCTTTAAGCCACGACCACAATCTTCTCCCAGTGGTTACCAGGTCACAGGCCCTCTGTCCTCTGAATCATCAAATACTGATGCGTTGGGATGTCGACTCACCCAACCTACAGTCTTGATCATTAGTATTTAAAGAGTTGGCCTCTTTTTTTCTGCTCCCATGCTAAATTGTCTGACGGCCTTTTATGGTCACAACAGTCATTTTCGGTGGAGAGGTAGAAGGCAGGGTTTCCACTGAGGTCTTGTTGAATATGAGCCAGACATCCGGCTGGAGACATCAGCCTGTCACACTGGAGCTGAGCACCAAAACTTGAGCGCAGCACTTGACAGAGCTGTCAGACATGTGGCCATTCTGGTTAAATCGAGCTGTTATCCCTGTGATTAGGCGGGGCACTGTTGTCAATGGCACTGAGTCCCTGAGGTCGCTGCTGCTAATGACTGGTTCAAAAGAAGCAACACTTTCATGTCTCTTTTGATTAGGCAGGTTAGTTGTGACTCAGAGCTAGAAAACACTTTGGAAACAGAGTAGAAGTGTCACGGTGTTGCGACCTGGATCGTAACGTCCTCTCGGCTCGGCCTGAAAGAAGAACTGTCTGCAAAGATTCTTCAAAGTCACACCGGATCCCAGCGTGAATAAGCATTTTGTCTCTCGCAGATACGGATCACATTTATTTTCTCATCCTTTCTTCCTGCATTATGTTTGAAACTTCAAACCCCAAGGATCACATTTTGATCAGTCTGAATCTTAATAGACTTCCGACATGAATAATTAGATAATTCCATTTTTTGGGCCAGACTCGCTCACTCACTTTTTCTCTCCGCCTCATCTTCCCTCTCTACACTCGCTCTCTCTTACACCTTCCAGTTCTCTGCAATATCAATTACAATATCACACTCTGTTGACGAAAAACAAGTTTGTATGCACTGTTTATTTGTATCACTTCAAATAAATCCATAATTTCTCTTCCAGAGAAAGTGATCTGCCAAAGTCAATGCTCACACCCTTGGGAGAGAGGCGCAGATGAACAGAATACTAAAAATGTCCAGGTTTGTTTCGCCTTGTGTAGAACAAAGCCAGCACTCACAGTGCCATCACAACGCACAGTAGGTGTTGTTTGAGTAGTTGTTGTCTGAGTATTTTTACAGTTTAGCTCGATGCATTTGTGAGTAAATAGTTAAAGTTAGGGAGAAGGGTTTGAAATCTAAGTTGGCAGGAAGTTTTTTTGTTCTTAAACAAAGAGATCAGGCTGGAAAAGTAAGTTTGAAAAGCCAGAAATCTCAGCTGCTCATGAAGCACTCACTGAGTCATTAACATGAAATGCCAGCGCAGAGATAACTTCGATAGGGCATAAAAACTTTACTGATTTCCCCCTCATTAGTGCCCTGCTCAAGGGCATGATGACTGAAGCACTTGAGGGAGAGAGAACATTATCCATTCTGTCTCTGGTTCAGACCTCTGCTGCCACAGGTAGAGGTCTCTGTCTGCCTGATGGCCCGTCTTTATTCCC